>NC_141536.1:88789998-88839998 GCF_021556685.1 Rattus norvegicus
TGTTCCCCAATGGCCTGCATGTCCATGTGTGTCTCTCCCCCCGCACCTTCCCCTTCCTGTGCCCCATGCACCTAATGGCTAACGTGTCACTTCAGCTTTGTGCAAAAGTTCAGATTGTTTTGCCTAAACTTTCAAGTTTTCTTATGCACAATATACCTGAAACTATCATAATTTGTTCCTATTTAGGAAATCAAGTGCCTGTAATTTAATTTCCCTGATGTATGATTTATTTCTAAATGCTGCCTTTAGTTAACTACTGTTTATTTGCAAGTGCAGAAAATGGCTTTGTATATAATAGAGCTCCTACCAAACTGAGCTAAAATACTCATTTCTGGCTTTTTAAAAAATGTATACAGCAAAGTTAAAAAGAGTAGAATGCAAACTCAAGAGAATTTTTTAAAGCAAGAAATTGTACAGGACTTCTTTCTAGAAGAACTTTACCGTTCTACAAACTGATTATGTGTGGCCAGCATAAACCATTTATTGGCACATCTCTTAATATGTAATGAATTTTATAGCACTACAATCAATTTATAGGAAAGTTGCATCATATGTAGGGTTTTTTTTTTTTTTTTGATATTTTTAATAGGCAAGGAGCGCCCCCTAGGGGCCACAAGTGGGAAGAATCAGAATTGTAAGGCTTTCTTTGACTTTGTTTTCTTTACAGACTAAAATGGCCATTTTTAATAAGGCCTTGAATCTTATCCCTAATATTTAAGTGACTTTATTCACCCACTCATATTCATGTTTCTGGTGATGGTTTTGTCTTTTCTGTCAGACTTTTGGTGCAAATAAAGTTGAAAAGACATGTTAAATGTAGTCGTTATTGTATTAGAATCATACAAACAGTAAATTCTTTGGGAATAAAGAAATACTGACAGGTTAACAAACAGTAGATTCTTTAGTAATATAGAAATGCTGGGAGGTTTCAAAGTTTGGCTGATAATACCACTTCAGCTTACCTGACTAGTGTGTGTGTGTGTGTGTGTGTGTGTGTGTGTGTGTGTGTGTGTGTGCTTGACAGCAAAGATACACATAGGGATTGAAACTGAGCACAGGCATAGGAGTCATCAAAGTAAGTCCACGACACTCGACACTCAGCAGCCGGTGTCTTTTGACTTGGTCTGTAACGTTTAGATTTAGCATTTCCTGTTTTCCTCAATGTGTGCCAGCCACACTAAGCGGGTTACATGCTGTTAGAATCATATTTGATTAGCACATATTGCAGATGAGCTATGTAGGTGCAATATTTCAGTGATCTTAATGAATAAAAACAGACACACCTGGACACAGATGTAGTATGGACTCCTGTTTTTGTTGGTTGGTTTTTTGTTTTTTTATTGTTGTTGTTTTCTTGTTGAGAATGAGAGAGCGGGGAGAGTATACAGAAGAAAACTCCAGAGCTCATTCTCTGGAACCTCAAATTTTGTTTTATTTGTGGCTTATAAAACCAAGCATATGTTACCCCCTAAAGCAAAAGCTGCCATTTTTATTCTTTCCGTATTTCTCCTTTTGCATTGGTACTGACATGTCAAAAATTTACTTAGTTCGGCCTAGAATTACTCAGAGTTGATCGAAGTCTAAATGAATTCCCATTTACAAAGACAACAATACAGACAGATTTAGCACAGCTAGAACGTCTCCGTGTCCACAGGTCTGGCGAGCTGATCTCTAGGGCCGGGGAGTGTGGTCCCTGCCCTTACTGTGGCTCCAGAGGGGGAGCTGCCACACTGTTGCCTCTGGCAGCAGAGATTGAGTGCTTCGGCTGCTTCAGGAACCTAATGCACACATGAGCTCCCCGATTCTGCTGGCCTGTCAGGCCTCTGCTGTCTAGACTGAAACTCATTTCACCCACGTGCCTGTCAGCCCCAAGTCTCCATATAGACCATCCTCGTCTTCACTAGGGAGCCTGCGGTTCCTGCCCACTGTGCCTCTCTGCCTCCACGGCAGAAGCTCGTGTCCCGTGCTCAGGCTCCATGGTTTCCATTCTGTGGCAGCTCATGTATATGGTCTGACAACTGAAACTGATGTGAGCCAGAGGACCGTTCTGTGAGTGGAGAAAATGAGGGGCAATTGGAAAAGATGTTGCCAGTCAGATTTGAAAGCACCATAGAGGACTTTGTGGAAAATGGTGCAGAGGATAGATCTAACACCCATAACAAAAGCCATTTCTTCCCTCCTCACTCTCTCTCTCTCTCTCTCTCTCTCTCTCTCTCTCTCTCTGTCTATCTTCTGGTATAGGTTGTTGGTGTATGTGTGTACATTTGTGTGTGTGTGCATTTGTGTGTGTATGCATTTGTGTGTGTGTATGCATTTGTGTGTGTGTATGCATTTGTGTGTGTGTATGCATTTGTGTGTGTATGCATTTGTGTGTGTGTGCATTCATGTGTGTGTGTGCATATGTGTGTGTGCATTCGTGTGTGTGTGTGTGTGTGTGCATTTGTGTGTGTACACGTGCTTTTTGTTTCAGATATTTGTTCACTGTATATCCCGAGCTAGTCTTGAACTCATGATCTTCCTTGCTCAGCCTCCTAAGTGCTGTGATTATTGGCATATGCAACTTCATTCAATACCCTTTCTGCATTTCTCACTGTCAAATAATCTCCAAGATTTACAAGCTTGTCATAGGAAAGGCTTCTACAAAGTTACCCAGTGTTAATGCTGTAATTTAGCAAACTGTCCAGCAGATGGCTCTGCACTTCATGACTTCAAGCAAAAAATTTAAACCTCATTCTTTGCAATGCAGAAATGTTCTTAATCAGACATATATTTTGCCTAATTGAATTTCAGAGTTAATATATTTTGCATAGGATACTGACATTCTGTTCGTCCATGCCAAAAAGTGCTAAATACTACATATTCAGATTTATCTATCTTTCCACTAGATAGTTGTCTCCTTATGTTGTTGTGGTGGTGGTGGTGGTGGTGGTGGTGGTGTGTGCGCCTGCCATGAAAAGAAACACACATATGTGAAAGCAGGAAGAACAGAAGTAGGTAACACAGGTTTGCTCTGGCTTCCAGTGTTTATAGTGTCTTGGACTCACTCTGTGCACCTAGCTCCTTCACTCAACCAAGCAACCATGGGTGTATAAAGAACATTAATGGTTAGACTGCAAGGCTACACTTTATTTGTGCAAAACCAAAAGTTTAGCTAAACAAAAACCAATTTCTATATTTCTGTTACCAGCAATGAAATCTACATTGCTCCCTCAGGCGTGCAAAAGGAGCGCATTCAGGTATGCTAAAGGATCTTTCGTAAGCCCTCCCCCTCTCCTTAACCGCTGCTCCATGAAGCAGAATTGCTTCTAAAAGGTCGTGTTACTTTGGAAGGGTAGCTCTGTTGTGATCATTTAAACAACTAATCAACAAACATTTGCTAAATAACTATTAAATATTTGTTAAGTAATTATGACTTTTTTTTTGTAAAGTGGCCAGTATGTTCCACATAACCAGAGTGTATTTTAAAATCTCCTTCAGAGCTGGAGAAGTTGCTTACTGGTTAGGAGCACTGGCTCATAACCTCTGCTCTTGCAGAAGACCCGGGTTTGGCTCACAGCACCTGTGCAGTGGCTCACAACTACCTGTGACTCTAGTTTCAGGGGATCTAAAGCCACTCTTCTGACCTCTCGGGGGAGCAGGAATTCATGGGGTATGCATACACACATGCATGCAAACACTGTGTCATCCCACCTTTATCAGACTAGTGAGGCCACTGAGGGGCTCGGGTCACACTAACTGGTTCATATTTTCAGTGGCAAAGCTATTCCAATTTAAAGAGAGGAAATTTTGTTTCATTTTTAAAAACTGGCATTCAATATCAATGCTAGAATAATAATACCCTTCAAATCAAACCAAATACATAAAACATTGATTTAAAGCAAGAAAAAAGAAGAGTTTCTCTCTTAATGAAAGTTTATACTATGGTCTGTGATAAGCCCTGGGGTTTGAAAGTTCAAATCAGAAATATGCAGACATCACTCTAGAAAGCTGGATTAACACATTCCTGAATACTTGAAGAATAATGTCATTACCAAGTTTCTCAGGGGATAAGAAAATTCTGACACCCACCTGCAAATGTTGATTTCTTCATATGCTTTTTCTGAAAAATAGTTGCGAAACACCAGACCTAAGCCCCCGAACTATCAGCAATATCATTCATTATCTAATGGTTTTTACATCTGGTTTTATCCTTCAAAATCTAAAATAAATGATTTTTAACACTCAAGTTTTTGATGGTATAAAACTTTATTTTTCATTTTATTGGTTTGCGTGTATCAGTGTTTTTTCCTGCATGTATATCTGTGCACACTGTGTGTGTGCAATTCCCATGTAGACCAGAAAGGGGCATCTGGCCTGCTGGGACTGGAGTTAGATGGTTGAAAGTCCAGTGTGGGTGCCAAAAACAGCATCTAGGTCCATTGAAAGGGCCGTCAGTACTCTTAACCACTGAGCCATCACTCTGGCCACAGCATAAAACTTTTAAAAAACGTTTTCCCAGTACTAAAGTTGTAGAAAACAAACATGAACATTTAATTTGAATGTTAAGCACATTTGCATATGCATATATAAATATACACAGGAGAGACATGTTAAGCATTGTTCTTTTTTAAAAAGCAAACAGACAAATCCCTTCTTTTCTTTTTCTCTCGCTGTAAATAGCCAGAAGACATGTTTGTTTGTGACATCAATGAGCAGGACATAAGTGGGCCTCCAGCATCTAAGAATCTTAAGAAAAGCCAGTGTACGCCTCTTTTCATGAACGCTTACACCATGAGAGGTATGCAGAAAGGAATCGGTATAAAGAACAGAGTCGGCCTCCCTAAATCAAAGTAACTATGACTTCAGTCAACAGCTCCCGAGTAGCCATTGTGTGCAAGAACTTGAAATGTTTCAACCCGTCTCACTCTCTCATCAGCCTGTGAAGAGGGTCCAGTGTTATGCCACTTCCCTACTAGTTAGTTCTTGTCTGCTTGACACAAGCTAGAATCGTCTGGAAAGTGGAACTTTAGTGGAGGAATTGCTGCAGTCAGCCTGGCCTGTAGGCAGGTCTGTGGGGACATTTTTGTGATCAGTGACTGATGTGAAGATCCCAGCCCACTGTGGGTGTTGCCTTTCCTGGGCAGGTAGTCCCCGATTGTAAAAGGAAGCAGGCCATGAGGGCCAGGCAGTCAGCAGCATTCTTCTATGGCCTTTGCTTTGGTTCTAACCTCCAGGTTCCTGCCTTGAGTTCCTGCTCTGACTTCGCTCAGTGGCCCAGGACATATGAGCCAAGTAAACCCTTTCCTCTCCTATGTTGGCTTTGGTCAGCATTTTATCATAGCAACAGAAACTAACTGGGAGACCGTCTTACCCACTACCAGTTCCTAAGGTGGAAAAAGTTAAGTCCATAACCAAACACGCGTACATAGAGCTGCATCGGAATATATGTTGATTTTTCTCTTAAGACCGAAGTTCTCTCCACTGAGCATCTGCCCCTTCATCCTGCAGGAGCAGGCGCAGTGATTCATACCCACTCTAAAGCTGCTGTGATGGCTACCCTTCTGTTTCCAGGACAGGAGTTTAAAATTACACATCAAGAGATGATCAAAGGAATAAGGAAATGTACCTCTGGAGGGTATTACAGGTATACTTTCTTATTAAATTATTTGGCATGTGTTTCTCCTTCTCTTTGATAAGTCAGACCATGATCCTCTTATGCTTCTAATGAGGTGCAGTGGGATCTGTGTTCAGTAATACTGAGCACTTTATGTCCACACGCATTCTCAGTGACAGACTCCTCCTCCCTTCCCCACCCTTGGAGAATTATTAGCAACATGAATTGTGGAGCGTTTGCTCTATTAATGTGAACAAAAGTCTGGTCTGAAATGTCTGTCAAAACGGGTGGGGCAGCCTGTTTCAGCTCCGAAAAAGAAAGCAAGATCTCCTCACCTCCACTTTATCTTCAGGAAGCTTGAACTGGGACCACCATTAGAGTTCATATTGACTTAATGTAGTTCTGGAATATGCTCCTAGTCATTAAAAAAAAAAGAAAAGAAAGAAAATAACTTTCTGTTCATTTTAATTAAATGACTATATTTCAAAATTTGTGATGTAACCAACATAAAATTGTAGAACAATGACTTTCTAAATTTAAATAAATCTACCAGTCTACAAAAATGTAGTCACCATATATTAATCTAGACTGGAGGGGCTTGAAGAAGCAGGTTCCCGGAACCCAGGTACAAGTCGAGCCATGCTGTTGGTTGGTAGCATTCTTCTGAACCTTCACTCTTCTTAATTTCCTACAGACCCTGTTCCCTCTCCCCTTCAGAGGAGAGTCCTCCCTGTTACTAAAGTAAAGAAGGTGATATGTCTTACTGTGACTACAGGGAACAGGTTGGACTTGTTCAAACCAGTGTGCTGGGAAATTCATTTGATTTGATTTCCTTGACTATTTATTGTGTGCCTAAAGCCATCCTTGACACTCTGAAAATTATGTAGAAAAGGTAAAAGTTAAAGCAGTGGTGTACGAGCTGAGGACTCACAAGGCCCAGGGTTCAGTCCTCAGCAGCAGAGCCAAGCAAAACAAAGTCAGCATTAAACACTTCCTGTTACCAAGTGAGGTAAGCATGCGTTAATGTAGCTGCTGTCCACGTTGGAAACACTGTGCTCTGCTAGAGTGCAAAGGATACTAAGGGCCAGTCAAAGGACTTGTGTGGCTCTGTTTCACATGTATTTAACTTGTGAGGATCGATATCCTCTTGGTAAAGTGAGGGATGGGCTTGAATTATTTTCTGGTCTCACTGTGCTTTGAAATTATTTTGTGCCTGGAAATATTTCTGACTGTGTGGTATATGCTATGGGAAAATACAAGTCTGCCAGTCTTCTGGGTAGTTTCAGGAAAGATCTGAGGCCAGCAATTCTCTCCTTCCAATTATACAATGAATATTGTATAATTACTTCTGTCTGAACTACAATGGAGTCATGGGCAAGTCTATACTACCATGATAATGGTTGCCCAAATTATTAATCACACAACAGCTCCCTAGTCTATGCCAGCCTGAAAGTGGTCATTTCTGATAACACTTTGAATGCTTATTAAGTTTACTCACTGTTCGATGAGAAGGCAGCCTGAAAGAAATCCATGATTAAATGAACAGTTGTCTGAGTTGTCATTGGTTACAAGGGAACTCAAGAAAAGGCTTAGATTATTTATAGCAAAGTTGCTTGCTTGAACTTTGTTATATTCTGACTTTATTTCATGTATTTATTGAGGAAAAAGGTAGAAAGTTCTAATACAGCAGATTTGAGATTATTTTGAAAGGATTATCGTAACCTTGGTAATTGTTGCTAGAAGGGTCTTTCTAATCTGGTGCCACAAACCACACCTCTATTGATTGGTTTGCCTGTCAAGACATTTTAGGATTCTGCCGAGATGAAATATAATGATTTCTTTTTATACTGCTGGGAAATGTTCCTATTGTTAATATATAGTTCAATGTCTCTTCCTTTCTGCACTTCTGTGTGTGAGGTATATCATCTCCTATCTCATGTTTAAAATGTTATGATTATCTTTGCTTCAAGGAAATACTTGTATGATCTTGATTTCTTTGTTAGGTTCTGGTATACTGTACAAGTTCCTGCCATCTAAACTTAGGGCTGCCTGCCAAATTCCAAAGGTGTCTTTTGGTATAAATGTTTATACAAGATATACAAGACTCTTGCCACATCTTGTTTTGAAGTTGGAGAAATCGGAGTGCTATTTAGAGATAAAGAGTTTCTGACTGGTTACTGACGGGAAAAATCAGAAATCGATTATTGATACTTTAATGGGGGAAAATGTCTTGTTCTGTCTTACAGATACGATGATATATTAGTGGTACCCATTATTGAGAACACTCCTGAAGAGAAGGACCTCAAAGAACGGATGGCTCGTGCCATGAATGAATACCCAGACTCCTGTGCAGTTCTAGTCAGGCGTCACGGGGTGTACGTGTGGGGAGAAACATGGGAGAAAGCAAAAACCATGTAAGACCGAATCTGAGGATATTTGGTACAAATCACACTCAGAATGTGGAAAGAACTCAACGGGTTTAGGATTTAGAATGAAATATGAGTCTTTTACATATTGTTGGTCAACATGTTTCAACTTCAGTAATCTATGTTACTTGTGGAGAGCTGATTTTCACTCTGTTGAATCATTGGGGAGTAGTGACTGAATCAGCTTTCAGTTAGGAAATTGTTGGGGTCAAAACAGAAAACCTTTGGTATAAGATAAGAGAAAAATGTAGGAAGAGCAGAGCAGAGCTCACATAGGGAGATATGGGGATCAAAAGAGCTCTGTCCAGACACACACGTGCAGGCCTTTTGCTCTTTCTTCTACAGGTGTGAGTGTTATGATTACCTGTTTGACATTGCTGTCTCCATGAAGAAGATGGGGCTGGATCCAACGCAGTTCCCAGTTGGAGAACATGGAATCGTATAAGCCAAGTGGACGCCTAAGAATCTCCAAAAATAAAACAAACTCAATTACGCCTTAAATAAAACTCTGCTACTTTTAAATGAGTTGGAAATTCTCTTGATGTCACTAATTTGTCACAGAATACTACCAATGGTCTCTTATACTGAATACTACCAGATAATCTCCTGTGACTTTAAATTCTTACAGTTTTAGGGGACAGGGAGGGGGGAATAAGAACGTATTTTATTTAGTGTTTTCTCATTTTAAAGATTATAAGAGAAATGTTTGCCTTCAAGTTAATTCCTTTTGTGTGCATTCTCAGAGAATTCTTTTTTATCTTTAAAGCACTGGTAATCATAGAATTTCCTTGAAATTTTCCACTTATTTATGGGATAACCATTTTATTTTAAGTTGATGCATAAAATATACATGAACTATTTAAAATTAGTGTGTCCTTCTTACTTGATGTAAAGATAATTGTATTGATTTCCCTTATATACTGTAGTACTTCTTCTACACAGGCTTAGTGAGTACCCATCATCAAAAATATTAAGAGCATTGTGTGAAATTCCCTCCAGTCTAAGTTGTCTGAGTAACAAATGAAGTCTATGTTTATCCTTGGTTCCCATCCCCGAGATACCTCATTGTATATTGCAAATATCCCTATATCTCAGCACTCAACATGATATAGGGCACTTACTGTACATTGCTCTCAGTTATAAGATTCAAATTGAATGATACCCAGTGCAGGGTTTCCAGTGGAGTAGCCAAATATTCTACTGCTGAACTGCACACCCCATCCTGCTTCTTATGAGAGAAGATGATCGCCACCATTATCCAACCTGTCAGGTCACCAGCTTCCGGATTATTTCCTTCATCCATTCCCTCACCTTACCTGGACTTCCAGACCCTGTCTCTACCCATTCTTTCTTTAAATCCTTGCTTCATGAAAAAAAGATTCACAGGGAGCATCTTAACCCCTGACCTCAGTCACATTCACCTGGGAAGACCTTCGTCTTGGTTAAGCTGCCTACTTGGCACCTGCACCCAAGTAAGAAGGCTTGATGAAGACACATTAACAACTATGTTGAGATGTCATCTCAGACCTATGAGCACATAGCTCTGGTGAGCACTAGGTACTGACAAACAGGACATTCCAAGTATCTAGTAAATGTGTTGTTCCAACCTCATACTGTTCCCTCACTCTTCTCATTCATCTGATTTCCAGCATTACCAACTCTCCCCTCACTCCTGGAGAGAGCAAGTAGACATCCCAGAGAGAACTATCTGACAGTCCCACTACAGGCCAGCCAGCCTCAGGCTATAGCCATCTTTTTCACTTCCTTCTACTGGGTGTTCTCATCTTTCCACTGCACCTTGGACTTGTTGTCCTCTGACCTTCCCAAGGCCTTTGCCTTTGCCTTTGCCAGGATTCTTAAAACACATGCACCATATGCAGACATGTGCTCCCTTGCCTTCAGCCTTCAGCCAGCTCTAACACCTATCCACTGTTCAGCTTGTTTTCTCCCACTTGGATCAGTCAGCTTCCACCACACTATTGGAATAGCTCTAACCAACAGAGCCCCCTGTGTGCTCACCCTTAGAATGCTGTTCTTCTTTCCATGCCTTAAATAAAACCAGTCTCTTCCTGAAGACTTCCCCTTAAAGTTGAAGTGATGCTCCTTTCTGCTTCCTCTCATCACTGGGCCTGGATGTGGGATGAAGAATCCCCTGAACATCAAAACACAAACTTTTACTAATAGTTCCAGCCATGCTCTGTGTGTGTGCATCTTAGCAGGGCAAAAGAAACACTGCTGTGAGCCTCAGATGCCGCTGCAGAACTTGATTGTCCCCATTCATTCACCACACCCCCTTCCAGATAGCTGTTTCTTCTCAAACTTCAAACATTTACCTACATACTCTATGCTAACGACCTTGACTGCTACTTCACTGAAACGAATAGACACCATCAAGAGAGAACTGGCATGGGCTTTCTGCCTCTGCAGATTGATGGCCCTGCTGACCCCTTGGACCACATCTCCTACAGACATGTTCAAGGTCATCACTGAACGATTTCCTGTCTCCTGCATCATCAGTTTGGTCTTCCTACTAATTCTTCACTTCAGGGCTTAAGCTGGCCATTGGAGCTGATGGATATCTCAGAACCCCTGAACTTGGGGTACTGCCCTTTCCTCTGCTCTTTGCTTCAGACTTTTTCAAGAGAAAAGTTTGCTCTCATTGCCCAATCCCTTTTCTTTCCCAGGCTTGAGAGTTTGGCTGGACCTTTGTCCATATCACTCAACTGGAAGGACCGTCATAGCCTTGTCAGCAAACAGTTTTACCTACTGAGATGCCTTACCAGTACTGTTTAATAGACTTAACTAGTATAAAATTTGAAGTTGATGAAGTCAGGGAATCAGAGGCTGTATGGTTGGGTCATGATGATTGAACTATTAGAAAAGTGATTTTAATTCACATGTACACTGATGTTGTGATATTCATCTTCTAACACACTGAGAGACTACATGGAATTTTATGTACAATGTGCTGTATTTACTTAGGGGAACAGTATCAAGTCAGGTGTTTACTATTTACATGGACTGTTTCTGTGAAACTGACTTCTTATAGAAAAGGAAGCAATTCCTCAGAAATGGCAATGTGAAATAAATGAGGAGAGTAATTACCTGGGTAATCACAAGGAAATACCCAGATCGGATATGCACAATTAGATTTCCAGGCTCAAGTTGCTTCACAGCAGGATTTGATTATTAATTGACATTTATCATCTTTAATAAAGTTTAGTGACATAATAATAATTGTTCTAGATTGAAATATTTGTAAACTGTGGTCTTTATATTCTTATGAAATCATTATATCTTTTGTTCACTGTATTCATGTTTCTATGCAAAGCCTATTTTATATCTAAAATTTATTTCAGTGAAGAGTTCAGTATTATAAAATTGCTTTAAGGAACTTCATTTTGTGGTGAATATTAAAATATTTCTCATTAGTTTGCTTCTCCCAAAACTGTTTGTATGAACCATGTCATATTTAACAAATATCTCTACTGAGTCAAACAAATACTTAAATGATAAAAAAAAATAAATATAAAACGTTCTCTCTAAGTTCCCAATGCACTGAAGACTGCAGATGCTTACCTATTCAGCAAATCTGTAAAAGTTGTTTAAAACCATTTTTGTCATAAGAAAAAATTTTACATTTTCCAAAGAGATTTTACATAGCTATTTCCCTTTCATTCATTTTTCTTTTTCTTTTTTTTATTGGATATTTTTTATTTACATTTCAAATGTTATCCTCTTTCCCACTTTCCTGCCCATAAACCCTTATCCTATGCCCCTCCCCCCCTTCTATGAGGATGTTTGCCCTGCCCAACGACCCACCCCTTCCTGACCCCTGCCATGATATTCCCCTACAATAGGGGTCTAGCCTTGGCAGGACCAAGGGCTTCTTCTCCCATTGGTGCCCAACTAGGCCATCTTCTGCTACATATGCAGTTGGAGCCATGGGTCTGTCCATGTGTACTCTTTGGGTAGTGGTTTAGTCCCTAGAAGCTCTGGTTGGTTGGTATTGTTATTCTTATGGGGTTGCAAGCCCCTTCAATTCCTTCAATCCTTTTGCTAAATCCTCCAGTGGGGACCCTATTCTCAGTCCAATGGTTTGTTGCTAGCATTCACCTCTGTATTTGTCATGCTCTGGCAGAGCCTCTCAGGAGACAGCAGTATCAGGCTCCTGTCAGCATGCACTTCTTGGCATCAGCAATATTGTCTGGATTTGGTGGCTCTATGTATATAGGCTGGATCCCCCGTTGGGGCAGACTCAGAAAGGCCATTTCTTCATTCTCTGCTCCAAACTTTGACTCCATATCTTCTCCTATGAATATTTTTGTTCCCCCATCTAAGAAGGACGGAAGCAGCTGCACTTCAGTCCTTCTTCTTGAGCTTCATGCGGTCGGTGGATTGTATCTTGGGTAATTTGTGCTTTTGGGCAAATATCCACTTATCAGTGAGTGCATACCATGTGGGGTGTGTGTGTGTGTGTGTGTGTGTGTGTGTGTGTGTGTCTGTCTGTCTGTCTGTCTGTCTGTCTCTGTGTGTGTCTGTGTGTGATTGAGTTATCTCACTCAGGATGATGCTTTCTAGTTCTATCTATTTTCATATAAATTCATGAAGTCATTGTTTTTGATAGCTGAGTAGTACTCCATTATGTAGATGTACCAGATTTTCTGGGCCCATTCCTCTGTTGAAGGGTATCTGGACTCTTTCCAGCTTCCTTATGGCTGCTATGAATATAGCGGAACATGTATCCTTGTTATATGTTGGAGCATCCTTTGGGTATATGCCCAGGAGAGGTACAGCTGGGTCCTCAGGAAGTACTATGTCCAGTTCTCTGAGGAACCTCCAGACTGATTTCCAGAATGGTTGTACCAGTCTGCAATCCCACCAACAATGGAGGAGTGTTCCTCTTTCTCCACATCCTCGCCAGCATCTGCTGTCACCTGAGTTTTGATCTTAGCCATTCTGACTAGTGTGAGGTTAAATCTCAGGGATGTTTTGCTTTGCATTTCCCTGATGACTAAGGATGTTGAACATTTCTTTAGGTACTTTTCAACCATTCGATATTCCTCAGTTGAGAAGTCTTTGTTTAGCTCTGTACCACATTTTTAATAGGGTTATTTAACTCTCTGGAGTCCAACTTCTTGAGTTCTTTGTATATATTGTATATTACCCTCTACCAGATATAGGATTAGTAAAGATCTTTTCCCAATCTGTTGGTTGGTTTCCCAATCTGTTGGTTGCCTTTTTGTCCTAATGACAGTATTCTTTGCCTTACAGAAGCTTTGCAATTTTAAGAGGTCCCATTTGTCGATTCTTGATCTTAGAGCATAAGCCATTGGTGTTTTGTTCGGGAAATTTTCTCCAGTGCCCATGTGTTCCAGGCTCTTCCCTACTTTTTCTTCTAATAGGTTGAGTGTATCTAGTTTGATGTGGAGGTCCTTGATCCACTTGAACTTGAGCTTTGTACAGGGTGATAAGAATGGACCAATTTACATTCTTCTACATGCTGACCTCCAGTTGAACCAGCACCATTTGTTGAAAATGCTATCTTTTTTCCACTGGATTGTTTTAACTCCTTTGTCAAAGATCAAGTGACCATAGGGGTTCATTTCCGGGTCTTCAATTCTATTCCATTGATCTACCTGTCTGTCTCTGTGCCAATACCATACAGTTTTTATCACTGTTGCTCTGTACTACAGCTTGAGGTCTGGGAGGGTGATTCCCCCAGAAGTTCTTGTATACTTGAGGATAGTTTTTGCTATCCTTGGTTTTGTGTTATTCCAAATGAATTTGCAAATTACTCTTTCTAACTCTATGAAGAATTGAGTTGGAATTTTGATGAGGATTGCATTGAATCTGTAGATTGCTTTTGGCAAGATGGCCGTTTTTACAATATTAATCCTGCCAATCCATGAGCATGGGAGGTCTTTCCATCTTCTGAGGTCTTCAATTTCTTTCTTCAGAGACTTGAAGTTCTGTTCATACTTATCTTTCACTTGCTTGGTTAGAGTCACACCAAGAGGTATTGTATATTATTGGTGACTATTGTGAAGGGTATTGTTTCCTAAATTTCTTTCTCATACTGTTTATCCTTTGAATAGAGGAAGGCTACTGATTTGTTTGAGTTAATTTTATACCCAGCCACTTTGCTGAAGTTGTTTAACAGGCTTAGTAGTTCTCTGGTGGAACTATCATATCATCTGCAAATAGTGATAGTTTCACTTCTTCCTTTCCAATTTGTATCCTTTGACCTCCTTTTGTTGTCTGATTTCTCTGGCTAGGATTTTGAGTACTATATTGAATAGGTAGGGAGAGAGTGGGCAACCTTGTCTAGTCCCTGATTTTTAGTAGGATTGCTTCAAGTTTCTCTCCATTTAGTTTGATGTTGGCTACTGGTTTGCTGTATATTCCTTTTACTATGTTTAGGTATGGGCCTTGTGTTCCTGATCTTTTCAAGACTTTTAACATGAAGGGATGTTGAATTTTGTCAAATGTTTTCTCAGCATCTAATGAGATGATCATGTGGTTTTTATCTTTGAGTTTTTTTATGTAGTGGATTATGTTAATGGAGTTCCATGTATTGAATCATCCCTGGATCCCTGGGATGAAGCCTACTTGATCATGAGGGATGATCGTTTTGATGTGTTCTTGGATTCGGTTTGTGAAAATTTTATTGAGTATTTTTGCATCGATATTCATAAGGGAAATTGGTCTGAAGTTTTCTTTCTTTGTTGGGGCTTTGTGTGGTTTAGGTATAAGCATAATTGTGGCTTCTTAGAAGGAACTGGGTAATGTTCCTTCTATTTCTATTTTGTGAAATAGTTTGGACAGTATTAATATTAGGTCTTCTATGAAAGGCTGATAGAATTCTCTACTAAGCTCATCTGGTCCTGGACTTTTTTTTTTTTTTTTTTTTTTTTTTGGTTGGCAGAATTTCAATAACTGCTTCTATTGCTTTAGGGGTTATGGGACTGTTTAGATGGTTTATCTGATCATGATTTAACTTGGTATCTGTCTAAAAAATTGTTCATTTACTCCAGATTTTCCCGATTTGTTGAATATAGACTTTCGTAGTAGAATCTGATGATTTTTTTTTAATTTCCTCAGTTTCTGTTGTTATGTCTCTGTTTTCATTTCTGATTTTGTTAATTTGGATACTCTTTGTACTCTCTGGTTAGTATGGCTAAGGGTTTATCTATCTTGTTGATTTTCTCAAAGAACTAGCTCCTGGTTTTGTTGATTCTTTGTACAGTTTTTGTTTGTTTGTTTGTTTGTTTGTTTGTTTGTTTGTTTGTTTCTACTTGGTTAATTTCAGCCCTGAGTTTGATTATTTCCTGCCGTCTACTCCTCTTGGGTATATTTGCTTCTTTTTGTTCTACAGCTTTTAGGTGTGCTGTCAAGCTGCTAGTGTATGCTTTCTCCAGTTTCTTTTTGGAGGCAAACAGAGCTGTAAGTTTTCCTCTAAGCACGGCTTTCATTGTGTCCTTCAAGTTTGGATATGTTGTGACTTCATTTTCATTAAATTCTAGAAAGTCTTTTTAATATTTTTCTTTATTTCTTCCTTGGCCCAGTTATTATTGAGTAGAGCATTGTTCAACTTCCATGTGTATGTGGGCTTTCTGTCGTTTTTATTGTTATCGAAGACTAGTCTTAGCCTTGGTAATCTGATTGGATGCATGGGATTATTTCAAGCTTCTTGTATCTGTTTAGGCCTGTTTTGTGACAGATTATATGGTCAGTTTTGGAGAAGGTACCATGAGGTGCTGAGAAGAAGGTACATTCTTTTGTTTAGGGTGAAGTGTTCTGTAGATATGTTAAATCCATTTGGTTCATAACTTTTGTTAGTTTCTCTGTGTCTCTGTTTAGTTTTTGTTTCCATGATCTGTCCATTGATGAGAGTGGGGTGTTGAAATCTCCTACTATTATTGTGTGAGGTGCAACGTGTGCTTTGAGCTTTAGTAAGGTTTCTTTTATGAATGTAGGCGTCCTTGTATTTGTACCATAGATATTTAGGATTGAGAGGTCATCTTGGTGGATTTTTCCTTTGATTAATATGAAGTGTTCTTCCTTATCTTTTTTGATAACTTTTGGTTGAAAGTCGATTTTATTCAATATTAGAATGGCTACTCCAGCTTGTTTCTTGGGACCATTTGCTTGGAAAATTGTTTTCCAGCCTTTTACTCTGAGGTAGCATCTGTCTTTGTCACTGAATTGTCTTTCTTTTATGCATCAAAATGTTGGATCCTCTTTATGTATCCAGTCTTTTAGTCTTTATCTTTTTATTGGGGAATCTAGTCCATTGATGTTAAGAGGTATTAAGGAATAGTGATTATTGTTTCTTGTTATTTTTGTTGTTAGTGGTGGAATTATGTTTGTGTGGCTCTCTTCTTTTGGGTTTGTTGCAAGACGATTACTTTCTTGCATCTGTTATCCTTTGTAGGGCTGGATTTGTAGAAAGATATTGTGATGGTTTTGTTATGGAATATCTTGGTTTCTCCATCTATGTTAATTGAGAGTTTTGCTGGATATAGTAGCCTGGGCTGGCGTTTGTTTTTTCTTAGGGTCTGTATGACATCTGCCCAGGATCTTCTGACTCATAGTCTCTGGTGAGAAGTCTGGTATAATTCTGATAGGTCCGCCTTTATATGTTACTTAACCTTTTTCCCTTACTGCTTTTAATATTATTTTTTTTTCGGAGCTGGGGACCAAACCCAGGGCCTCGCGCTCGCTAGGCAAGCGCTCTACCGCTGAGCTAAATCCCCAACCCGCTTAATATTATTTTCTTGTTTTGTGCTTTTGGTGTTTTGAGTATTATATGATGTGAGGAATTTCTTTCCTGGTCCCATTTATTTGGAGTTCTGTAGGCTTCTTGTACATTTATGGGCGTCTCTTTCTTTAGGTTAGGGAAGTTTTCTTCTATAATTTTGTTGAAGATATTTATTGGCCCTTTAAGTTGAGAGTCTTCACTTTCTTCTATACCTATTATCCTTAGGTTTGATCTTCTCATTGTGTCCTGGAGTTCCTGAATGTTTTGGGTTAGGAGATTTTTACCTTTTACATTTTCTTTGATGGTTGTGACAATGTTTTCTATGGTATCTTCTGCCCCTGAGAGTCTCTCTTTAACTCTTGTATTCTGTTGGTGATGCTTGCATCTATGGTCCTGATCTCTTTCCTAGCTTTTCTATCTCCAGGATTGTCTCCCTTTGTGATTTCTTTATTGTTTCTACTTCATTTTTATTTCCTGCCTGGTTTTGTTCAATTCCTTCACCTGTTGGGTTGTGTTTTCCTGTAATTCTTTAAGGGATTTTTGTGTTTCCTCTTTAAGGACTTCTACTTGTTTACCTGTCTTGTCCTGTATTTCTTTAAGGGAGTTATTTATGTCCTTCTTAAAGTCCTCTATCATCATCATGAGATATGATTTTAAATCCAAATCTTGCTTTTCTGTTGTGTTTAGATATCCAGTATTTGCTTTGGTGGGAGAACTGGGCTTTGATAAGGACAAGTAGTCTTGGTTTCTGTTGCTTTGGTTCCTGGGCTTCCCTCTAGCCATCAGGTTGCCTCTAGTGTTAGCTGGTCTTGCTTTCTCTGACAATGGCTTAACCCTCCTCTAACCCTGTGTGTCATCATTCCTGGAGACCTGTTTTCTCCCAGTAGAATCTGTGTATAGGGAGCTGTGGGACCAGGTCAGCTCTGGGCACAGTCAGAAACTGGAAGGGTCCTATCCCAGACTGTTCCTGGGTTGTGTATCCTGAGGGCTCCAGTTGGGTCGCTTGGAGTAGAAGAGTTGGTCTTACCTCTGCTCTCAGGTATGTCAGCACTCCTAAAAATTGGCTTCCAGCTCTAGCCAGAGGCAGATACTGTAAGGATTCTCTCCCTGACTGCTCATAGGTTCCTCTGTCCAGAGGGCTCTAGATGGGTTCCTCTTGGGCCAGGAATGTGAGCAGAAGTAGTGGTCTCCCCTGAGTTCTCAGTATTGTCCACATTTCTGAAAGTCCAGTTCTGTCCCCCATGGATTTGGGTACAGAGAGCTGTGGGACCCAGTCAGCTCTGGGTGCAGGCAGAAACCAGAAGCGGAATCTTCACATTTGTTCCTCAATGTATCTGTATCCTTACTCTCTCAAGCAATATTTGGTAAATAGTTGATATTAAATATTTGTTGAATGCAACCACCTTTCTCAAAACTTGAAGTCAGTGATCTGTATTTCACATCTCAATAGAGTTTACTAGTGGTGGTTTCTTCTTGGAGGTGTTTCTCGAGCCTTCCATAACTCCAAATGCCTGTATTGCCCTACTTACCTTTGGGTCGGGCTTCTTCCCTGTCAGACTTCTGATCCTAATCATAGCCCTCTTTTATGCCTTTCTCCTAGACAATGTCCTTCAGTGAATAGCTCTCAATAGTGCCTCTCTGCTGAACATGTACTGTTTTCTCACTAGCCTCAGCCCCTCCTTTCAACTCCAGACAGTTACACTCTAGCCCTCCTCAGCGTCACCCTTCGGCTCGCTGATGCTACCGTCTTAACTCTACCCACAGCGCCATTGACTTTCCTTCTCTGTATTTCATCATCTCACTTCTTCTCCAGACATTTTTCTAGAAATGTACTCTAAAATTCCTTTTGAGGTAGAATCTATTTTAGTCACTAAAACAAAACAAAAAAACAAAATGCCTGACATATCATAAGTACTCGATGCACATTTTCTGAATTTTTTTTCACTTTTTTTCTCCATCTTTATTAAATTGGGTATTTCTTATTTACATTTTGATTGTTATTCCCCTTCCCGGTTTCCAGGCCAACATCCCCTTAACCCCTCCCCCTCCCCTTCTATACGGGTGTTCCCTTCCCCATCCTCCCCCCATTACTGCCCTCCCCCCAACAATCCCGTTCACTGGGGGTTCAGTCTTGGCAAAAATACAGAAAGCTTCACGAATTTGCATGTCATCCTTGCGCAGAGGCCGTGTTAATCTTCTCTGTATCGTTCCAATTTTAGTATATGTGCCGCCGAAGCGAGCACCATTTTCTGAATTCTTGATGGTGATCTCTCCACTGGGGAAACATAGTTTGGGTCACTTCTGCTTACTTTAACTTGTGATATTTTTAGAGTGGGACTAAGGACAAGATAAAGAAGATAGTGCTTAATTCATGGTAGCTGTTCAATTAATATTTGTTTACCTTCCTTTCTGTAAGTCCCACTTAATATAAGAATAGTGTATTCTTTTAGACTGGTTTACTAAGTGGGATCAACACAATATTTCAAGATAGGTATTTCTTCTGTTTAAGATTAAATTGAAGCTCAGAAAATAAATACACAGAATATAAACAAAGGACTATATGTAAACATCTCAGCATAATACCTGTCAGGTATTTGGTGTGCTCTTCAAATATTAGCTTCTTCTCCAGGGACCCCTAGCCTAGCTCTCCTCAAGGTCATTGATATTCAGATAAATCATGGGAACCACTTTGCAACAGCACATCTCCAGTAAATCTGGTTTGGCATTTGGAGAACTGGTGAATGTTCACCACTTTTGCCTTTTTCTCTTAAATAATAGGACCCATTCTTGAACTGAATGAAATTATAGCCCAGGAGCACTGATTCCCAGTGTTGGCAAGGCACTGTTCAGTGCTTTGAGGCAGTAATGGGCATTCTTCCCCATGGCCCTGAGCTCTTCTCCCTACTACGTCTTCAAATAAGATACCAAAGGTTGGTTATAAGTAAGACTAAGCTGATGAGAGACCTGAATCCACCCAAGTTTTATTCAGTTAACTGTGGTACACCTATTCACTTTCCAATTGAATCAGACAAATGTTTTACTCAAGAGATTTCCAGGTGTTTCTCAAATTATTTTAGAGCCCTTTAATTTATTGAACTGTTTTGAATCTTTAAAAAATGATTTGCCTTATGTTCAATTTAATCGAATATTTCCCTTTCAAGAAAGAAAGGTCTGGTCAAAGTAGGCTGGTAGGATATTGGTAACACTTCAAGACATGATTAGCTTTCTCCTCAAAGTTCTTTAAAATGAAACAATAATTAAATATTAGGAGTCTCCCCACAAAGGAGCTCCTGTGTTAAGGGCTTTGTCTGTGATGCAGCTAATGTTCAGATGTAGAGATTTAGGGAAATGATTGGGTCATGGAGCCCAGAATTTATCAATAGATTGATAAATTAGTGGGCTCAAGATTTAATGAACTATTGATAAATGGTGAGACCATTCAAGTTAAGTCTTTATTGGAGGCCCGTCTGGAGCAAGTCTTTGATGGGTATCTTGCCCTGGTCCTTCCTGTTTGTCTTTTTCTGCCTCCTGTCCAACAACAGGCGGGAGAAAAGCTTTGTTCTGCCACTCCTGTCCATGATGTTCATCCTCATCATCAGGCCCACAATGATGAAAACAAGCCAAACACAGAAGGAAACTGAAGAAACCTTGGGCCAAAGTAAACCATTTCACCTTCTTATTCAATCTCTTTCAAGTAAATACCTGTTTGTTTGTTTGTTTGTTTGTTTGTTTGTTTGAAATACATAGTCCTTCCTGGCCTGGAACTCACTGTGTAAACCAGGTTAGCCTGGAACTCATGAAGAACCACCTTCCGAGGCTTCCTTAATGATGGGATTAAAGATATGTGCCACCATGCCCGTCTTCTCAGGTATTTATCAAAGCAACCAAATCCAGGCTTAGCACCATTTTACTATCTATAATTCAGGCATCAGGTGTGGGTGATAGCCACTGGACTACTTCATCCTTTATGGTTAGAAGCTGTAAACACAAATAGGCTCTGAAAGCTTATTTGGCTTCTGTGGAGGTTGAATGGAAGTGGCCCCCACAGGCCGGCCCATAGGGAGTGGTACTATTAGGAGGTGTGTCTTTGTAGAGTAGGTATGGCCTTGTCGGAGGAAGTATGTCACTGGGGAATGGGCTTTGAGCTTTCAGAAGCTCAAACCACCAGGCCTGCTGATCCAGGTGTAGACCTCTCAGCTCCTTCTCCATGGGTCTGCCTGCATGCCACCATGCTTCTCTCCGTGACAATAATAGACTAAACCTCTGAAACTGTAAGCCAGCCCCAGTTAAATGTTCTCCTATATGAGAGTTGCTGTGGTCATAGCATCTATTTAAAGCTATCAAACCTTAACTAAGACAGCTCCCAATCATAGGTCTTAGGGACTTAGGACTCAGGAGAATGTTTTATGTTTTCACAAAGAAACATGCTGACCCTAGAGACACAATAGTTCCCAAAATTAACTACTTCAGGAATGGTTTATTGAAGGTTCATTGGGTTTTCATTTTTATTCATCTGCATGAAACTATTTTAATCTGTTTAATATAACTATAATGCTATCTTGCCTCTATCTTTATGTATACTTTTTGAATACCTATTTCATATTTATTCATATTTACCCTTCTTCATGTTTATTTTAGTAATAAAGGCCCTATCACTTTATGCATAAACTTTTCCGTTCATACTCATTTCTCATGCTATGAGTATAAAGCTGGTGGTATGTATATATAATTTTTGCTCATTTAAGCTTGCATTATTTTCTAAAAACATTATCAATAAAAATACTCTAGACTAAGATAACACAATATGTAAGTCAAGTCAAGTCAAATGAAGTGTCCAGATCAAAGCTCTGATGGATCATCTGTAAGCTCATCGGTCTAATGTAAGTGATCTAGAAATAGCCCTGGACAACGGGCAAGAGAATGGCAATAGACATCCTCAACATCAAATGTTCCTGCCCAAGACTGGATGGAAATGATATTGCTGTGAACTTGGAAAGCCAACCTCACCTTCCCCAAGAATCATATTCAGAATCAGATGCCAGTAAATATTGAATGGATGACTCTTGGCCCTCCAGCAATATTAAAGAAGGAAGAATCAAATGAAATGTCAACCTTACTTGCTCCCAATTTTACTCTGAGAGAATTGAGCTTAGAAAAAAAGGCATGTCATATTAACTTTTATGTAGACAAAATAACATATTGTCACTATGTATGATGATATAATTGGCCATTGTGGTTAATGGAATAGACTGGAAAAGGCTTTAATCCTTAGTTGGAACAGAATTAGGAGGAGGATTATAACTAAATCAGTAAAATATTACAAGTCAAAGGGAGAAATTTGGAGAAACAGAGTTATAAAATCTGACTGACCTAATGGAGCTTATCTGATATCTTTGTTAGATGTCTTTAACTTTTATGAGTCTTCCTATTAACAGCCATAAGTCATGTAATACATTAATAACCATAATAATCATTGCCTTAAATCTTACAGGTTAGCAAGCATTTTTACTTCTCCGGTCATCTTCACTAGCATCCAAAGAACACACACTTCTGTAATTCAAGGCTGGGTCCTATCTGTTTCCACAACCCTGAGTCCACTCCACTCATGGTTGACTACTTAAAAATATTTTGTTCTTAGTAGCCCTCATGTTACAAAGGATTAGAGGGTTAATTTGTCTGAAACTCTGAAGCCACAGAACTGGGAACTTGTTTTAAGCTTCCAAATTCCCTGGCATTTACTCAGCCCAAGGAAATAAATCTCTCTCAGCAAATGATGCATGTATTTTGTTAGTGATGTTTTTAAATTATTCAAGGTAATATGCATGTAGAGACATATTCATGTTGACCTACCTGTTCTCATTCTTTGTGTAAAGTTCAGGCATATTCTCTCAGACTTTTCAGTAAAAGTGCATACATAGTTTAACAATATTCATACAGATGGTTGATAGCAGTGTTAGAATTCTAGGATGCTATTAAATAAGCAACTATTTCCCTATTTTCAACAGTTTTTGTTTGCTTCTTGAGACAGTATCTCACTATGTTAATTAGGCTGGCCACAAACTCACAGAGATCTGCCTGCCTCTGCCTCCTAGGTGCTTGGATTAAAGGTGTGGCTACCACACCTGGCTTTCCCTCTATAGTTCTTGTATATCTGCATACACTTGTGTCACCCCACACATACAAACACACTACAAATCATCTATTTCCACATGTCGGCCCTTCTTTCTATGCTTCTCTTTATGTGTCCATTCAGTTCTCTTTGGCCACAGTCAGATGTTCTAGTCCTGGAAGGACAGAGGGAGCTAGTCAGAAACCTAATATTTAGAACAATCCCCATGGCCAGAGAGAGGTGTGTTATAATCTGTAAGCCTGGGTCTTGTGTTATACCTGCAGCCAGAGGTACTCAGCAGGATACTCAGGAGATAGCAACAAAGTGGAGGGGAATTGGTCAGTCATTAACAACAGCTTACCACTAGTACATATCAATTCCCAAGAACTGAAGAAGTATGATTATAGAAGATTGACTGGAATGAATGAACAAAGACCCTTAATGCCAGCCAAAAAGGAGAGGTGGGTGAAGTGGTTCTACTTAAGATCATTGTAAACATGTTTAAAATGATAACATTTACTAAAAAACAAGATGCCAAGAAATAAAAGTTCATAAGACAACAAAAGAATTTAAAAAGAGGTATGTGCCTAAAGAATAAAGGTGAAATGGTGATGAATATGAAAGAAATTGGGGACTAGGAAAAGTAGTAGGAAGTTGAGTCCCTTAATGACAGTTGAGAAAGATGTGGTGAGATGTATTATGGGTTTGTTTTAAGATAACATCATCTTATTTCATAACAGAACTACAGGCAGTGATCTGCTTCTTAAGTAGGAAGAACACTTGAAGGACATGCTAGTGCCATAGAATCTTTAAAGGTTAACAGCAGCAGAGGAGACATTTATTTCAAATCACACTTATGAGCCAGAGCCACTACATATGCTGAACAGCAGTTATCAAACTACCTGAAGCATATAGTGATATGCCTCTGAATGCTAGCTGCAGGGCAGCAAGGCATGCCGTTCCTGTGCAGCAAGGCAGTGGGCAACTCAAAGTAAGAGTTTAATTCTGATTTTGGTGGATAGGAGGCAAAGTAGACGATCAAAATAGGCTGTAGAATTTAGGAAGAGGGACAGAGTCTCTTTGGAACATTTCTAGGAGACATATTGAATGCTGGTGTTGGCATTAATTAATGCTTTCTGAAATGAGCTAATTGATTCTATTGTAGGATAAAATAACTGGTGAGTGCTGCCATATAATTAACTGTGGTGATTGCGAGAAAAGAGGAGATTTAAAGGACATACTTTTACAGGTGTGCGTGTGTGTGTGTGTGTGTGTGTGTGTGTGTGTGTGTGTGTCTGTGTGTGTGTGTGTGCGTGCGCGCACATGCACACGTGCGTGCATGCCAAAGGACAGTCCCCTGAATTTACTCAAGTACCTTATTTTGAGACAAGGCCTGGAATTTAATGAATATGCTGGGCTACTGGCCAGCAAGCTCCAAGGATCTGGGGATCTCTACTCCCCAGCCCTGGGGCACAAGGCTTGGTTTTAACTCCGTCATTCAGTACTTAGATTCAGAGGCCTTTAGATTTCCTGCACTGTCTATAAGGCAGCTGTGGTGTTCAAGTTCCCTTCTTTCTAGACTTGTTTTGAAATGGCTTCTTTCATAATATGACCTCACTTTTCATGGTTATAAACATTTTCATAGCTACTGTGACAATATACATTATGCCTAATTAACTATTATGTAACATTAACTAATGAATGCAGTGCTCGGTCATGTGGCAAACCAAATGCTGTGCACTTGTATGAAATGGAACCCATAATTGCCTTCCTGTTGTAAAGCATGGTCTTCTGTATGCATTATGTACAGTGTGGGTACACAGAAGAATGATGTTGGTAAATTAGTGTGACATAGATAGAATGTAAGTGTGTTCATATATACTTTTGTTAGGCACATTTCTTTGAAGAAATCAGGATATGATTTCTTGTAGTTAACAAGAAGAAATCAGAAATAAAATCAGTATGAATTCATTCTTTAGAGCAAATAAGAAGAGCCTGCTATAGAAGCATAGAGGACAGATACATCATCCATGGATGCAGACTGTTAAAGATCTTGGAATCATGGTAATACTCACCACAGGGCATATACTATAGAACAGATATGAAGCAATTGGGTAGACAGGATGAATCAGCTAGGAGATGCCATCAGTCTCCAGTCTCTAAATCAATCTCTCAATCTCTCAATCTCTCAATCTCTCTCTCTCTCTCTCTCTCTCTCTCTCTCTCTCTCTCTCTCTACTCTTCCTTTTATTAATTATTGCAAACCACACAAGTCTTCAATGGACCACACACCTAGCAACTAAGGACAACCTCCAACTTTGACACTCCAGTCAAGTTTTATGGGTATATAAAGAATTTGCAGGAGCAGCAAGAGGAGGCAACCAAAAGATGGATCTGGAAGCCCTGATAGCATCAAGACTTTATGGCTATGAGCTCATTATTCTCCCATGTCTAAACTTGACCTAGAATTAGATTTCTTCTGTGCAATCAATACAAGGGCACATTTGCCCAAATGAATGTGATGATATTGTCACCTCAAATTAGCAACCAGTTGTTTCAGATGTGCCTATTAGCCTCCTTCCATGTCTATTTAGCAAGAATGTCACACAGCTTGCTTCTTTGGGACCTCCTTCAATAAAAGATCTCAGATCTATATCATTGGAAGAATCAAGCTAGGAATCCAGTAAGGAAGGCCATACCCCACCTTGGGGGCCCAACTAATGTTGAAGCCCTAAAAACTATGGAAAACTTCAATGTTCTACTAAACTCTTCATACCACTTCACAACAGTGGTAGGATGCTAAGTTGGAAATATCTAATAGCTTCTAGAAGTATGGGTCTGGACTTTGGGGAAAAAGTAAGAATTTTCGGTATATCATTGAATCACTTGTCTAGTTATACCTGTTCACTCAATAATATTTATTGAACACCAACTATATGTCAGACATTCTTCAAGATACTATAGTTTTGTCAGAAAGCAGCAAAGATTGGGTTCTCATTGTTCTAGAATTTGGAATCTGGTAGGATGATAAAAGATGACTGAGGCCTTGAGTGGTGATAATTTTTCCAAAGATATAGAGAAACTCTAAGTTAGTGAGGGAGCATAAGAGAGAAAAAAATCAGTTATAGCAAAAGAGAGAGAGGTAATATGGGAAACCAGAAGAGTACAGGTTAGGTTAAGATATGAGAATATCAGGGCTGGAGAGATGGCTCAGTAGTTAAGAGCACTTTCTGCTTTTGCAGAGGCCCAACGTCTACATCTGGAGACCCACAACCATCTGTGATTCCAAAGGGTCTGACTTGTCTTTTGGGCTTCATGGACACCTGCACAGTAGGCACATACATCCTCAGATTCACAGAGAATACACAATAAAAACTAGAAATAAATCTTTAATATAGGAGAATTTCAAAGGGGGTGGAAGATTGAACATCATACCCTGCTTTAAAAAAAATCAAGAATATAAAAGGGGGCTGTAATCGCTAAAGGACATTTACTTAAATTCCTGAAACTTTTAAATCCAACATGCTCTTTCTTACAGACTCTTCCAGTGCCTATACAACTTCAACGCAACAGTCTTCTACCCTGCACCCTCTGATAAGAAGTAGAGGAGGGGCAGTGAAAGGGGGCTTTCCTGATAAAAATTTAGGACCTCGGGGTTGGGGATTTAGCTCAGTGGTAGAGCGCTTGCCTGGCAAGCGCAAGGCCCTGGGTTCGGTCCCCAGTTCAGAAAAAAAGAAAAATGAAAAAAAAATTTAGGACCTCATTTGTGTGTGGGGGGTGTGTGTTCAAATCTATGATCTCTTATCTGAGCAATGTGTTCAACCACACATTTAAATAGAGCATACATCTCAGTTCTCACAACTCTGAACTTCTTGTCAATGGCTAGGACTCTGTCGTTCCCAGTCCTTATAGTGGAAGAACAGTGTTTCAACTCAAGTTCTCAGGACCCTAACTCACTTTATTCTGCCTGAATTGGACTTTGGCAATGAAGATAGAAGCAGTGAACCATTTGGGAAACATCAGAGGCAATTGTAGAAAGTACTAGCAGCTGCAGATCCAGCAGGAGAGAGGACCTAATGTCAGGACCGATGAGGTACTGCCTTAAAGGATATGCCTAGGCCACTCCCTGAAGAAGTGTGTCATGGAGATAAAGCCAATTTCTGGCTATCCCACCACCAAATCAAGCTTAGCTCAAACCACCTATCTAAGCTATGTCCTGTTTGATGAGTTGGTTTACCAAGCAAGCAGTCCACCTCAGCTATTTTTTCATGTACATATTTGAATGCCTTAATCTCTGCTGCAATGTCAGTGGGGCGGACTCCTCTTTGTAGCACACCCCACCTGCAGATAATGATCTTTGTTTAGGCAGTAGACAGCAGTTAAAGTACCAGGTTTTGTCCTGGTCCCAGGTGTAGAAGAATCACTCTATGCATTAGGTTATGCAAATACAGAATTCACTAGAAGTCACAGTGACTGCAAAGACATGAGGTATGATAGCAGGACCTGGGATGCAGGTGAGGAGGCCCGTTGGCTAATCTGTGTAAAGCTAGCCTTTGGGTGAACTTTAGAGTCAACTCATTTCCTCTTAGAAACTGCTCAATGACAATAGTCACAGTCTCTAGTTTAGCTCAACAACCTTGATGTCCTCAGTCTGTCCCAGCACACTTTCTACTGTGCCCAGTTGGTCCCAGGTCTAACCCAAACTAAACAAACACCTTATAGCCCCATGAATTAAGTATCTCATAGAAGTCTGTCTCTAAGTCATGTACCCATTGCCTAAAAAAAAGAGGCCCCAATCAGTAAGTGTCCACATCACTACATCCACTACAGGGCTTTCCCTTGCTGTGTGTGCTGGCCAGAGAGGTTAGAGGTTCTCAAGGTGTTTGTGCCAGCAGTCAGTGTTTGCATGTTTACAATGCTATGTTATTGGTGGATTTTAAAGTCCTCCCTCACAAAGCTTGATACACACATTAAGTTAGTCTAATTACTAGCTTTGCAACCAGACAAATGTCAACTCTTGGCACTCTTGAAAACATTACTTGTACCAGACTTTTGGCTACTTTATTGGGTTCCCTTTTTCTACCATCATGCTCCACCCAATCCCTTCCAACCTTCCAACACTAGGTAGGAGAGAAAGAAGACTAGATGGGAATGGGGGCATCACTCTGGTTAGGCATCTTCCTGATGAATAGAGACATTGAGTTTCTTGGGGCAAGTTTGGTCTTCATCATCAGGATATTCCTACCAGCAATCAACAACCAACAACTAGCAACAGCAGATATCAGCAGCAGGAGAAGGAGAAACAGCAGCAGCAGCAGGGGGAGCAGCAGTCTCTGCCCCTTCCTGGGCTCTAGCATTTTTATACTTCTCAAGACTGCCCAGAATTCCAAACATCATGCACTTGCACAAACTATATGCAGCTGGCAAAATCACGCCCCTTCCAGTGCATGAGGCAAATCAGTCTGCTGCTGTGGACAATCTAAAGCCATATCCCACACCTTGAATTAAAACAAAATCTTATAACATTTATATGTTTAAAGAAAGCAAAATTCTCACTATAATTACTACCTGGTATAGGCTAAGGGCTGGCTCCTCTAAAAGCAGTAAAATTGGTTTCTTCTACCTATCTCTACTTGAATTTAAATGTAAAAAATAGGACAACATTAGCTTAACTGGATGAGGTACCCAGGAATCCATAAGCATATTGTATTTTGTTCTGAGTCTGGTTCTCATCCATTGGTTTAACATGTTTGTTGAGTACGATCACATGGAAGGCTAGGTGTTGAAGGTGAAGTATGAACAGAAAAAGCATGGCACCTAAAGGACAACACCCAACATACACATGCTTGTTCTCTTGCCACACACACTCAGGCACACAGATTTACACACCCTCACAAACATGGGAACATTCACACTACATAAATACACATTCATATACAAGTACTGGGTAGAAATCAATGATAATTCATTCTTTGGCTGTAAGAGGGGAACAATTGAATGTGGTTCAGGTTGTCTGTATAGCTTTCTGATAAAGAAACTAAAGTCTTCACACTTAAGAACAGATTATCTCAAGCTATAAAATACAGAACATGAGGAGGTTATTATTATTATTATTATTATTATTGTCTTTATCATGATCATTTGCTTGCTTGAATGAATGCCTTGGTCAAGTTACTTAACTTCACCCATATTTCATTTTCCAATCTGTAAAATGGGCATGAGCTAACATCTTGTATTAAGTGCAGTAACATCTGTAAAAGGATGAAAATTACAGCTTCATTGTAGTGTACTCATCTAGTATAGCTAAGACTTTGACTTCGATCCCTGGTATTTGGCAATAATGGTAAACTGTATATGTAAGTATGTAGAATAGTACATGTCTCTAGTTCAGAATTCAGTGAACATGAGTTGTTAAGATTGCCAAATCTAGCTTAAATTGTATATTCTGGAGTACATATAGCATTTTAGAAATACAGGCTTTCAGTAGGAAACCAAGGCATTAGAAAAGTGATTGACAAAACTACCAGCTAAAACAGATGCAAATTAATTATGGAATATTTTTGGTCTTCCCCATTTCTTAACAATATTGTGTTAAGAATTTTTACCAGATACTCAGCACCTCAGAGCTGACTCCAACGGATTAGAAAGAAAAGCCTTTCTTAGGTCCAGCTTGGATGGAGACATGCATTGACTCCACTGTGCTGACTGACATGATCATGTGCAGGGAGCCAAAGCGTTGCACCTCCTGGCAGAAGGGCAAGCAGTAACCACAGGGGCTTAGGCCCACAGAGGGATTGCCTGTGAGTAAGGGCATGATTCAGGGGTTCAACAATCAACAGTGCTGACAAAGGCACACTGTCTCCCTGACGGTACAGAATCGTATTACTGTACACACAAGTGTCTCACACCTGAGAGAGATGAAATTACACTGCTTAATCCCAGAACCAGCTCAGCAAGAAGTCACTCTGACATTTCAGATAGGAGTTGTCTCTGGCAGAGAAAACATAGCATGGCAGCGACCAGGCAGTTTTCAGCAATAAGAAGGGCCTGGTCTTGTGAGTGGAAATGGTCTTTGATGCTTGGTTTCCTTTATTAGCTCCTCCTGAGAGGTCCAAGCACAGTGCACTCTAGGGCGACTCTTGCTTGTCCTGTTTCTATCCTTACAGTCTTCATTGAGGTTGCACAGGCATCTTAAACCAAAGTAGATTGATAGCAGGTAACTTGCCAAAAAATCATTCCTGTCAGCAAGCCGGAACTTCACACTGATGAAGGTCAGTGAAAAAAATTACTTCTGTGCTGGGATGTGTCAGGGAACATACACAGGGACGTCATCCAAACTGAGGCCAGTCAGAAGTTTCATAGCTTCCGTCTTGGAGTTAAAATGCTAGGACAGTGTTTGAAGGTCGTGTAAGCAAATGTCTTCCCAGGAGCTCTGCCGAGCACCGTGCCTCAGACGTACTGTGTCTGCCACCGCTGCCTGTGCCATAGGAAGGCCACGGCCATGGAAAGGTACCAAGCATTAGACCTTCTTCCTGCAACTCTTGCGGACTGTACTCCGGCTCTTTGCCCTCTCCCTCTCATGGGAAGCTGTCTTGGCTGAGAGTTTCATGGGAAGTTTAATCTGTGAGACATAGATTAATTGACTTGCTTACCAAACAGAGAACAATGTGACAAGGGTGAGCCAACATTTCAATCCAGATGATGTATGACAAAAGAAAAAACAGAACTAAAGATGGATAATATGAGGAAAAAAAACTAAAATAAAAAAACTTCAAAACATATAATAAGTAGATGTTTGCTTTCTCTTTCTGTTCAATGATAAGATTTCTGCCATTAGAGGCCACAGCGTTGGGCTTTTTATTTAATGAGTCTTCCTTGAAATTGTGTGTGTGTGTGTGTGTGTGTGTGTGTGTGTTTACTACAAAGTGGGCAAGCACACTGACACTGAACTACTTACTAGCTTATGCTTTCCCTTTTATTGAAAGTAGATTCTTCTCTTACATAAGGTAACCTGATTACCTCTCTCTTATCCTTCCAGTTCCTCCTCACCTCTCCTCCCACCCCCATTCACTCCTTTGCTGTCTCTTGTTAGAAAAAAACAGGCTTGAGATAACAACAAAATATAAAAATAAAACATAATAAGATAGAGCAAAAACTATCACATCAGAGTTAGACAGGACAAACAGAAGGAAAAGACAGAGGCCAAGAGAAGGCACAAGAATCTGAGACCCACTCTTTGAATACTCAGTAATCCCATAAAATCATTAAACTGGAAGCCATGATATATGATACATGCAGAGGACCTGGTACAGACCCATGCAGGTCCTGTGTATGCTGTCTCAGACTATGAGTTCACAAGAGCTTTGGTCATGTTGCTTTAGAGGACTTTGGGGGATTTTGGTGTCCTCCATCCTCTCTGGCTCTGACCCTCTTTCTATCTCCTTTCTCATGCGGACACTGGCCTATTTAATGTCCTTTATCCCAGTGGTTCTCAACCTTCCTAATACAGTTCCTCATGTTGTGGTGATTTCCAACCATAAATTATTTTATTACTACTTCATAACTGTAATTTTGCTACTATTATGAATCGCAATGTAAATATCTGATATGCAGGATATCTGATGTATAATTCAAAAGGGATCATGACCCATAGGTTGAGAAGAGCTTTAACCCATGTGTATATGCTTCCTTAAATGTGCATGCACGCACACACACACACACACACACACACACACGCACGCACACACGCACGCGCGCGCGCGCGCGCGCACCAAGTGACAAACTCAGGCTGTTGTTCTTTTTTATAATTTGTTGGAGAGTCTGCTAATCTGAAGTACACAGGGGAGACTTGCTCCTTATAAGACAGCAGAGAATTTCAGGTTATAGATACACCGCAGAGGACTTGCAACCGGTTCCCCAATAGAGCTTTTTAGGGGGCCTAGAGAGGTAGCTCAGTGGCTGAGAGTGTGCAACTCCTCTTCTAGAGAGTCCAAATAGCACTCATGTCAGGCAATTCACAATTGTCTGTAACTCCAGTTTCTGTTGATCCAACAATTCATGACTTGGTGAGGATCTTCACTCAAGTATAGATACCCACACTCAGACACATATGCACAATAAAGGAGAGGATAAATGCTAAATATAATGCTTTAAGAGCAGGCACTTTTAGAGCCCAGTCAACATTTCATTATAATGCTGTGATGTGGAGATCTTTACATGCACAAAGACTCATCCATGTCTGAATATGCCTGGGAGCAGGACAGCTCTGTTAGATGTCTATGTTAGCTAGTGTTTTCAGAAGAGCTGTGCTGACTTACTCTCGATATAGCAAGGTTGGGGTGAGGCTGGTTTCCCAAACACTGACCAGACCAGTGTGTTCCCAGTTCTTTGAGTTTTGTCACGCATAGGGTAACAAGGATCTCTTGGTGTTTTTCTCTGCATTGCTCCTATAGGGAGCAAAACATTCCCTGTAAATTGAGACTTTGACTCATTTCCCTTTTTCTTTTCTTTTTCTTTCCTTTTCCAATTTTTTATCATTTATTTATTTGTTTATTCACATAGCTGCATTTATCAAGATGTTCCTTCATAATTCTCAAAGAAGAGAGAGAGAGAGAGAGAGAGAGAGAGAGAGAGAGAGAGAGAGAATCAACAGTCACAGCCTGCCAAAGCCAAAACTGATCAAAAGCCAAAGAGCTCATCATGTTTAAGAGCACTCTATTTTCCTTGGTCCCCTTTCAATTACTGTCTCTATTAATCATCTCTAAGCAAATCAAATTCCAATCATATAAGCGATTTGTATCTCCTACAACAAATCACAGAACCTGCTTTACCCACACGAACTGACATGGGCCTTTCATTCTGCCTGGAATACCTTTCCAGTCTCAAGGCTGAAACATGTCTGTTGAGCAAGTTTGTCTTTCATGCAAAACAATGAATGCAGCCCTTCTTTGTGAGGTTTCTCTGCTTGTCGTCCCCCCTGGCCCTGATCATCTCTACAGCATTTCTTACTCCATAGCTCAGGTCATACTCTACAATGAGGGCGCTGAAGTCAGGCCAAATCTTGCTTCTGTTATGTATTTGCTCTTTGACCGTGAACTTCGGTATCCTCAGCTGTAAAATGAGGCGAACAGGAGCATCCGGGGGACTTCTTTGAGAATTAAATAAGCTAATACTTGCTAAAGCATTAAGCAGTGCCTGTGCTAAAATAGTGTCAGACACACAAAATGGGATCACAACTAAATGTAACCAAGTTGAGCTCAGTGCCAGCCTCAGCAACAGCATTGCCTTCCGAGAGGCAGTTGGACCTGGTTTGGCTGTCCTTCTAGCCCTTGGATGTTTTAGAATACGGGGTCAGACTACACCTGACAGTTCTGTAAAATAGATTTAAGAAAAGTCTCCAAAACAAACAAAAAGGAATGTATGTTGTCTCTAACACAAGCAAATACAAAGTCTGTGTTTGTTAAATTGTTAAGAAAATACAGAGGAAGATAAGTAGAGTAGAATTAAACAGAGGTTTGTGGGAGGGTTTTATTACAGATATAAGGTAGAGAAAGAATAGAGATAGCAGAAGTCACTAAGAGAGTATTCCAGAAAGGGAAAATAACCCCCCAGGGGCACCTGGGAGACTCCTGGGTCTTAGGTACCTTTGCTCGCAGTCTCAACAAACATACTGAAACATAGCTCTGGTGCAAAATATTTTCTACCTTGGCTTTTGAAATGATTCTAATGTTAGTACTTCTTTGATTCATAATTGGTTACAATTTTTATGTAATTATTTCTAAATAATTAAATTATTTTAATTATTTTATAATTAGCTAATGATTTCTTTCAGCAATCACTAGGCACCCATGAGAAATTTTAAGTTAAAAAAAAAGCATATCCACAAATTGTTTTTAACTCTAATGAGATGTCTGTGAATATTAAATTTAATAGCTGATGAAGTTGATGTTATAACATGTAGCTATGTCCCTACATAGTTTAAGTTCGCATATCACAATGTGCAGCGAAAACTAAGCATTTCTTTGTTTCCTTTCCTTTCCTTTCCTTTTTGGGTCTTGAAACGCTCTTGGGCTTTCACCTAGGCACTATGCCTGCAGAGCCACGATCACAGGTAAGGCAAGCTCAGCCTGCTCAAAGGCCCGAAGGCAAGTACAATCAAGTTTTACGCTGAATGTGGCAAACTATTGTCTTTGCTGAAGCCAAGAATCCATGTGGAGGGTTAGCTGGGTACGTACTTGTTAAGGGAACCCACTGTCTTTATAAGTAAAGGCCTGGTACAAGAACAAACAAACCTATTTAGGCTGGGGAATGTGGGGAACACACTACCTGTTCTCATCACTTGCCAAGAACACCATGCCCTCATTTCAGCTCAACTTCAGACACCAAGGCTGGGATCTATTTTCTAGCTGAATGAAATTCACTGTAGTGAATGCCTGTCATCCCAGCAATGGAGAGGCTGAGAAGGAAGATTCTGAACTCAAGGCCTGCCTGGCCTCCATAGCAAGACTCCATTTCAAATAACAAAAAATATAGACATATTAAATATAATATAGTATTAATATTATATATTATGTATTATATATTATAGTATTAGTATTATATAATATGTAATATGCTATATAACACATATACAGCCAGAAAGCTGGTTCTCGCATCTTCTACAAGAAAAATGTTCTAGCATTTTGAAGCCACGTAGAAACTTTTCTCTGTTATCACTGGGTGAGACATTGCTTGTCATTGTCCTTGGCATCAAGGCTGAAAAAGTCACTTCTCAAGTTCTGAGAAAAGACTGTCTACATGGAATATCAGGCCTGGACATATCGTTTTGGGAGGAACCATATGCATGTGTTCCTATGAGGGAATCAGGTATTTTGCCCACCTTTAGGGGAAGACACTGAGCATCCGTCTGTATGATGTTCCTGGAGTTCTGCAAATCTGGGAACCTGAAGCCACGCTTGTACTCTTGTTTCCAGAGAAATGAAGAAAACAGGCCGGGCAAAAAGAAAGCATATATATGTTTTACCAAGTCACAGGTAAGCCACGGACAGTCTAAAACCTGCAGCTGATCTCATGCCCGATTCTTGCTACACCTAAGATTTGCATAACCCAGTGCTAGGGAGAATTGGGGGGAAAACCAGAATTCCAGGCCTGAAACCAAGACAAGCTTCCAATGACTAGAGACTGGGAAAGCTGTCTTTTCCCAATGCAATCTAGTTTCTGTTTCCCAATGGCATGTAAAGGACAGACGTGTTCTATTCTGCAGCCCTGGAACCTACTCTTAATGATTAAGCCATTGTCTGTGAGGACTGTGTAAGGGCTAACAGGAGTTTGGCTCACAGTCAGTCTCTTGTGATTTGTGTAACGAAACACAGCCCCTTCTTTAATTATTTGCCTCATTTATTGGGAGCATTCTTGAGTCAGTGGTTTTACTTAAGTGCACATCTATAAGGCATTGCTGCGAAACCCTTTCAATGAATGGAAAACCCTCAGAATGAAGACTTCTTGCCCACACCTAAACAGCAACTCACTAAAAACAATGAATGGTATTTCATAATCAGAGTGGGTGTACCTCACCTAACCCATATGTAAATAAAGGAGTGACTGGGCAAGACCAGAGGGGCCTCTCCAGAAAGCTCCCCCAACCTCATGTCCTGGGACACTGTGTGGAATACAAGATACTTGGCTTGGATCAAGAGAAAGACAAAGGAATTGTTTTCTTTCTCTGGTGGTCACCCATGTCTAGAGATGGGATAGGTGGGAGAATCTAGCCCTCCTTCCATAGCCCTCCAAACAAAACCAAATCAAAACAAAAATCACACACACACACACACACACACACACACACACCCTTAGAAATTAAGAAATGATAAATGTTGCACTTGGGTCTTGGGTCTTGCCTTCTGGCTTACCGTGGTGTGGATGCTCAGTACATCATCATGGACTCAGGGAGCAAAACCACAGAGACTCAGGACCTGGCAAGGGGAGGGAACAGAATGATTATAAACACTGTAATATTAACAATTCAAATGTCAGCAGCTATCACAGGGCTTACTTTCACAAAGCATTCCACCCTAGCAAATTCTGCCTACCCTTCAAGGCTTTCCGTGAGTGCGCAGATGGTGTCCCATAGGATTTGCAAACAGCCCTGGCCTCTCTGCTGCTGTCTCACCTTCCCAGACAATTCCAGAATCTGGGCCAAGGCTGTGTCTCTCTTTACTGGCAGATTTGCTAATTCAAAAGGAGCCTAATTAACACTGTCTTTCTAATTGAGCATCATGTCCTTGAGCAAGTGACTTGGCCTCTTCTGGGCCTACCAAATGGAGATAATAATAGGACTTTGCTCACAGGGCATTTAGAATTTCCTGAGATCATACATTTATTTCTCCCCTGTATAAAATACTTTACCAAGGACCTGCATGTTGTATACACTGTTCTAGATGTAAATACAAAAAAGATACGGAACTCTGACTATACAGACTAATATCCAGTGGGGGAGACAGACAGTAACCAACAAAAGAATAGTGTTGGGTGGTGACAAATTCTAAACTGTGTGAAGCATGATTAGGGCCCAGAGGATAACAGGCAGCTTATTCGCAATCGGATAATTATAAAAGTCATTTTGGGGGAGGAGGCGTATAAGCAAAGATCTGACAGCTTAACTGAAACGTCTGTATTACTTTCCAGGCTCTCAACTTGAAGATGCTTATGAGTCCTGAGCTTAGAGCTATGGGAGGGCTTCATTTTACTCTGCAAATGTCTCTCAATGGTGTTATGCTTTATTTTTAAATTTTAGTCGACACATTTAATTTTTAATTCATTTATTGTGGGTACCGGGGAAGGTTGTGGGCATGGACAAGGACCATGGCATCCATGCGGAGGTCAGAGGGTAACTTACGGAAGCCAGCTCTTTCGTTCTTTTCTTGCACCATGTGGGTGCTGGGGATCAAACTCCACTTGGCCAGGTTATCCTGCAGCCATCTTTCCCTGCTGCCGAGGCCTCTTGCCAGCATCATCTCAGCTTGCAAACATAACTCCTTTCAGTTTGGATTATTGTATCTCATTAACACAGTTCTTCATGCCACCTTACTACTTAGAGGAAGGCCCAGAGATGGATCTTTAGATTGTTGGTCTATGAAGCCCACAAATAACCTGTGAGTGCCTCAGAGTGGTAACAGCATACTCTTTGCAGTGAAGTCACCGTCTTTTCTAAAATAATCCACGAAGGAAGTAGTGGAGGGAAGGGCAGTGTATTTAGTAGATGCCACCTCGAGTCACTCAGCAGTGTATTTCTCCAGCTGGTGGGAAGGCAAGCATGGATAGTATCCCAGAATTACCTCAAACTACTCGGGAACCATTGAGCCTTCCCTGGAGCAGTTTACTGTCAGGTTAGTTTTTCTAAAGCATTTGTTTTACACACTGATTACATGTTCAAACTCTTGGGGAAACATTGTGAACTTAATTTCTTTGCCAGAGATTTGCAACCTTAAGAAACCCTATTAAATTAAAAGGCCTGAGAAATTCTGCAACCCAGAAAGCTAATGAAGCTTAGTCCCTCCACACTGCTTTGACTAGAGATCCCCTCTCTTCTTTGACACTTGTTAACCTGAACGTTTCAAAATTCTACAAGAAAGGAAGTCAGAAAAATGGAGCCAACACACCACATTTAAAAACTCTAGAACCTTCGAAAACAGCATTGGGAGTGGGCTCTCAGTAAACAGAAAATGAGTGACTGGATATAGCTCCCATCAGTTCTGTCCATAGCTTACACTCACACATCTACAAAAAGTGTGTTTGTGTCAAGCATCATGGAGACACTGACATTAGACAAAGGTTTTAGAATTCCTTCCCAAGGAAGTTATTTTCAGAGCTTCATGCATTAGAAGCAGAAACCACTCTTCCAGAGGTTTAAATTCCAGGTTCTGAACCATGTAAAGATATGTCCATTGTGCAGTTTGTTCAAAGTAACTCTGTGAAAGCACATTCAACCAGGGCAGAATTGGAGCCATGTTTTAACAAGTCGGAACAGCACTGGTGAGTCCTCTGTCTCATTGTCCCACCTTTCTGCCCTGCACTCTGAGGATCTTTTCTTGACCTGAGAGGGAGAGGTGAGGTCATTACCTGCCTGCTGGGAATTGTATGTAACATGCAGCCTCTATTATGGGTGCCAAGGTGCACACCCTTGGGAGTGTGTCCTGTGTGTAAATCTTATCTGTCATGTCTGTTATCTGATTGGAGGAGGCTAAGAAGTGCTGAATCAACACAAACTTCATGTTTTACACTTGAGAACACGGAGGCCCGAAGAGGTAGCCCAACATGTCTGGAAGAAATTCTAAGATCCAGGTGTTCTGTCTCCCAGCTCAGAACAGCCTGACCTCTTCTGAGGTGCCTGTGTCAGGGCAGCTTCCCCAGAAGCAGAGCCTAAGAAGAAAGTGATAATTTAGATTTATAGAGTGAATATTAGACTCCTCTCCATCTAGGCTTCTTTTATTTCAGTCTGTGAGAAGACTGATGCTCTAGCACGGCCTTTCTGCTTCTTAAACCCAGAGACATCTACCAAGCATTGTGTCGCTTTCTATCTTTCATTATTTGACGATCTCAGTTATCTGTATACTATGTATGCAGATCTGTATACATAGTATCTTGATCACATCCGTCTCTCCATCCCACTCTTCCCCTGACAGTCCCACTCAGCACATCCCCTTCCACCCACCCTCCTGTCTTTTTCTTGTTGCTTGTTTTGTTCTGTTCTGTTTTAATGAAACCTATTGCGTCTAACCATTGACATCCGCTGGAACGCTAGCCGATCCTATTGGCTTGATGTTGGGCATGTTACAGTAGTTGTGGTGAGCTCATGAGTGTTATCACTGCGTCAGGTCCAAAAGACATCATTTCCCAGCACCCTCCAACCCTCCAGCTCATACATCCTTTGCACTTCTTCTTCCACAGTGGACCCTGAGCCTTTGCAAGGGGGGTGATGCAGATGTGCTATCAGCACTCAGACGAGCCATTGTGTTTCTCCCTTAGTTGCATAAGGTACACGAACAGAGGGTGCGTGAAACAATTCCACTTGTCCCAGTTGACTGTCTCCCGAGAACATCGTCATGCGGTGGGCATCATCTCCCATGCCTTGAAAATATGTGTAGCTTGCCAAGACAACCAAAAACCATACCACTTTGTCACATGTCCTCATTACCACGCTGCGGATACGTATCACCGTCACTATGTAGCTTAGATACTTAGGGATTACACAGAAAAGTAGACACAAAAGCATCCCTGAGACAAAACTGTAGATGTCTAAGCTGTAGGCCATCACGTCTGCATGGCAACAACTCCCGCTCCTTCTGAGGTCTGCTTGTTTGTTTTGTTTTACTTTTTGTTTTGATGGTTGTTTTGTAATTTGGGGGTTTTGCTTGTTTTATGGTACTGAGGATGAATCCGTGCTAGGCAAGCATATTGGTCATTAAGCTAAGTTCTCCATATTCGGGGATCTATTTATTTTAGTGAAAAGTAGCTATACCTGGGGGTACTGCCTGGTTAAATTTACAGTAAATATGCAGTCCCTTAAGCATTTAGCTTTCCATGAGCTGCTCTGATAATCTCTACAGGAGTTATGAGCATATCATTTCCTACACACTACATGATGTCTACGGCAATCTGCCATTGCCTGGGGATACAGAGTCCTTTGCTAGTCTGTGTTGAACAATGGGTGCAAGAAGATTTTCCTCAACCCTTTTAATTATAATTGCAAGCATACATGGATTCAGGACAGTCCTGAGACATTCTCAGAACTCCACTTCCTACCTGGTGATACTCTCACAGGTCAGGATAATCTTGGATCTTGGATCAAATAGTACTTGGAAAAGTAGAGATTCCTCTTTCCTCGGTACATAGCTACTTTTGCAAATACCTATGATTTACATTGGCATAGGACTGGGTGAATTGTGACAAGACATTGGCTGTGATGTTTCAGCACATAAAATGGGATAAGACAACCATTCTTGTACTCAGTAAATACCAAACCTGAGGACTGACTCGGATCTGGAAAGAGCAAGAGATCCTAATTTTCTATTGTAGTGGCGATTCCTTCTGTTCCTCCATTCTCAATCTTATTTACTCTTACACAGTGGGCAAATGTTCTGTGTGTATGTATATGTGTTCATGCATATGTGATATACAGGTGTGTACAGCACATGGTGTTTGTGTGTAGACCAGAAGTTCATTTTAAGTGTTGCCGTGGGGTTTTTATTGCTACAACAAAACACCTTGACCAAAAAGCAGTTGGGTAGGAAACAATTTATTAGGTGGGAGCTAATACAGAGGCCATAAAGGGGTGCTTGCTTCACATGGCTTCCTCAGCTTGCTATCTTATAGAACCCAGTACTACTAGCCCGGGGATGGTACTACCCAGAGTAGGCTCTTCCTCCATCAATCAATAATTAATTATAGCTGGATCATAAGGAGACATTTTCTTGATTGATGCTCCTTCCTCTCTGATGATTAGATTGTGACAAGTGTCTCCCTAATTACATATGTGTGTGTGTGTGTGTGTGTGTGTGTGTGTATAGAGAGAGAGAGAGAGAAGGTCTCAGTGGATAGTTAGCCAATTTTGCTAGACTAGCCAGACAACAAACCCCTTAGAGTTCTTCATGCTATCTATTTTGAAGACTGGTCTGTTGCTATGTATTGTATCTGTATCCCAAGGTCCTATGATGAGTGAATTCTCATCTATTCCAGCTTTTGTTGTGCAAACATTGCTCCTTAATTTAAAACTATTGCTTGAATAAAGATGTCTACAGCCTGTAACTGGGCAGAAGAGGGATAGGTGAGTTTCGATTCCTGGACTTGAGTTCTAAGGCAGACACCCTGAAGGAGGAGAAAAAGAGAGGGGGGAAGAAGGATGTTGCTTTGGGGTAGGGACATTATGAATGCATGGCCATAAAGAGCAGCCTGATAGAATAGGGGTGGCCCACCCTGATAGAGTAGGGGTGGCCCAGCCTGATGGAGTAGGGGTGGCCCAGCCTGATGGAGTAGGGGTGGCCCAGCCTGATGGAGTAGGGATGGCCCAGCCTGATGGAGTAGGGATGGCCCAGCCTGATGGAGTAGGGGTGGCCCAGCCTGATGGAGTAGGGGTGGCCCAGCCTGATGGAGTAGGGGTGGCCCAGCCTGATGGAGTAGGGGTGGCCCAGCCTGATGGAATCAGGGTGGCCCAGCCTGATGGAGTAGGGGTGGCCTAGGTGGAACATGACAAGTGATATATTGAGATTATTAACATTGAAGTAGACAGAATAGATGATAGATAGATAGATAGATAGATAGATAGATAGATAGATAGATAGATAGACAGAAAATTGATATTTGCTCAGCTGTAGTGTTTTAAGGCTTCTTGTAAATATAAAGGTTTTGAGTCAATTATTTGGGAGCTAAATAATCAAAGGTAGAAACCCCCAAATAATATTTACCATGGCATTCTACTTTCCAACAGAGGGATTATAGGCATAGTTGGCCATATCAAGATTTGTCACGGTGCTAGCAATCAACACTCTGGTCTTCATGCTTGTATGCCAAGCATTTTAATGACTGAGCCATCTTCCCATCCCTAAGCAAATAGTTTTATTGGCCACAGTCATTCTTGTCCTTAGAAACAAGCTTTCTCATTCGGCATTTTAAGTGATTTGTTAGGTCAGATTTGTCTGAGTGCTAATGTTGCTGACAGTAATCCTGTTCATGTGGCTTCCGAGGCTTGAGCTATCTCCTGGCCTCTACTGTCTAGTACTCTATTAGTCTCACTGATACTGGGAACCAGTTTCGGGAACCACGTCTTCTATTGTCAGCCCCAACCTAAAGACAACAGCCTCTGCAAAACTTCTCAGTAGTTCTAGTACCCACCCTTAACCCCTCCTGGAAAATTCCTTTTCACCTTGATAAATGGAGGAACAGTCATCTGATGGGCTTTCCAGTCTTATGCAACTGACACATTCTAATACACTCATTTTTCTGACTCTTAAAACCCCTTCCTCTGCAACAGCTCTACAAGCTCCCAAGCAGATTGGTGTTTCTATCACTTTTTTTTCTTTTATTGGGTATTTTTTATTTATATTTCAAATGTTATTCCCTTTCCGGGCTTCCTGTCCATAGGCCCTTCTCCCATGTTCCCTCCCCCTGCTTCTATGAGGGTGTTCACCACTTGTCCCCCAATCCATTCCGGCCTCCACACTCTAACATTCCTCGACACTGGGAGGTTCAGCTTTGGCAGGACCACGGGCTTCTCCTCCCATTGGTGCCCAACTAGGCCATCCTCTGCTACATATGCAGCTAGAGCCATGGGTCTCTATGGATGGTGGTTTAGTCCCTGGGAGCTCTGGTTGGTTGGTATTGGCTAGATCCCTACATGGGGCAGTGTCTGGATGGCCTTTCCTTCAGTCTCTGCTCCAAACTGTGTCTCAGTATTTCCTCTTATGAATATTTTTGTTCCCCCTTTAAAGAAGGACTGAAGCATCCCCACTTCAGTCATCCTTCTTCTTGAACTTCATGTGGTCTGTGGATTGTATCTTGCGTAATCCAAGCTTTTGGGCTAATATCCACTTATCATTGAGTGACTACCATGTGTGTGGGTTGTTTTGTTTTGTTTTGTTTTGATCAGGTTACATCACTCAGGATAATATTTTCTAGTTCCATCCATTTGCCTATGAATTTCACGAAGTGTTTAATGCCTGAGTAGTACTCCATTGTGTAGATGTACCATATTTTCTGTATCCATTCCTCTGTTGACAGACATCTGGGTTCTTTCTAGCTCCTGGCTATAATAAATAAGGCTGCTATGAACATAGTGGAGCATGTGTCTTTGTTAAATGTTGGGGCATCTTTTGGGTATATGCCCAAGAGAGGTATAGCTGGGTCCTCAGGTAGTTCAATGTCCAATTTTCTGAGGAACCTCCAGACTGATTTCCAGAGTGGTTGTATCAGATTGCAATTCAACCAACAATGGAGGAGTGTTCTTTCTCCACATCCTTGCCAGCATCTGCTGTCACCTGAGTTTTTGATCTTAGCCATTCTCACTGGTGTGAGGTGGAATATGAGGGTCGTTTTGACTTTCATTTCCCTGATGAGTAAGGATGTCGAACATTTCTTTATGTGCTTCTCAGTCATTCAATATTCCTCAGTTGAGAAGTCTTTGTTTAACTCTGTACCCCATTTTTAATAGGGTTATTTGATTCTCAGGAGTCTAACTTCTTGAATTCTTTATATATATTGGATATTAGCTGTCTATCAGGTGTAGGATTGGTAAAGATCTTTTCCCAGTCTATTGGTTACTGATTTGTCCTAATGACAGTGTTCTCTGCCTTACAGAAGCTTTGCAATTTATGAAGTCCCATTTTGTCGATTCTTGATCTTAAAACATAAGACATTGGTGTTCTGTTCAAAACATTTTCCCTGGTACCCATGTGTTCGAGGTTCTTCCCTACTTTTTCTTCTATGAGTTGGAGTGTATCTGGTTTTATGTGGAGGTCCTTGATCCACTTGAACTTGAGCTTTATACAGGGTGATAAGAATGGATCCATTTGCAGTCTTCTTCATACTGTCCTTCAGTTGAACCAGCACCATTTGTTGAAAATGCTGTCTTTTTTCCACTGGATGGTTTTAGCTCCTTTGTCAAAGATCAAGTGACCATAGGTATGTGGGTTCATTTCTGTGTCTTCAATTCTATTCCATTGATCTACCTGCCTTTCTGTACCAATACCATACAGTTTTTTTATCACTATTGCTCTGAGGTCAGGAAGGGTGATTCCCCCAGAGGTTCTTTTATTGTTGAAGATAGTTTTTGCTATCCTGGGTTTTTTGTTATTGCAAGTGAATTTGCAAATTGCTCTTTCTAACTCTATAAAGAATTGAGTTGGAATTTTGATGCGGATAGCATTGAATCTATAGATTCTTTTTGGCAAGATGGCCATTTTTACAATATTAATCCTGCCAATCCATGAGCATGGGAGATTTTCCATCTTCTGAGAGCTTCTTTAATTTCTTTCTTCAGAGACTTGAAGTTCTGTTCATACAGATCTTTCACTTGCTGGTTAGAGTCACACTGAGGTATTTTACATTATTTGTGACTATTGTGAAGGGTATTGTTTTCCTAATTTGTTTCTCAGCCTGTTTATCCTTTGAGTAGAGGAAGGCTACTCATTTGTTTGAGTATAACCAGCCACTTTGCTGAAGTTGTTTATTGGGTTTAGAAGTTCTCTGGTGGAATTTTTGGGCTCACTTAAGTATACTATCATATCATCTGCAAATAGTGATATTTTGACTTCTTCCTTTCCAATTTGTATCCCTTTGACATCCTTTCATTGTCTGATTTCTCTGGCTAGGCCTTTGAGTACTATATTGAATAGGTAGGAAGAGAGTGGGCAGCCTTGTCTAGTCCCTGATTTTATTGGGATTGCTTCAAGTTTCTCTCCATTTAGTTTGATGTTGGCTACAGATTTGTTGTATATTGCTCTTACTATGTTTAGGAATTCCTGGTCTCTCCAAGACTTTTAACATGAAGGGATGTTGAACTTTGTTAAATGCTTTCTCAACATCTAATGAGATGATCATGTGGTTTTTTTCTTTGAGTTTGTTTATATAGTGGGTTATGTTGATGGATTTCTGTATATTGAACCATCCCTGCAACCCTGGGATGAAGCTTATTTGATCATCATGGATGATTATTTTGATGTGTTCTTGGATTTGGTTTGTGAGAATTTTTTTGAGTATTTTTGTATCAATATTCATAAGGAAAACTGGTCTAAAGTTATCTTTTTTTATCAGCTCTTCGTGTGGCTTAGGTATAAACATAATTGTGGCTTCATAGAAAGAATTGTGTAGTGTTCCTTCTGTTTCCATTTTGTGGAATAGTTTGGGCAGTATCAGTATTAGGTCTGATAGAATTCTGCACTAATACAAGCACACAAACACAAACAACCCATGGTCATTTTGGTCTCTGTTTGTGTCTGTGCTGTCATTAGACACACTACATCAATTCACCACATGTGAAATGAAGGATAACATGAGACAGCAGGACTTATAATCTAAACAGGGTGGCTACCTAATGGGTCATGTTCAGTGCATGAGATCTTGATATTCATAGTTGGTGTTGGTCACAGCACCTCTCTTTTGTTGAGAGAGAGTCTAGTATAGCCTAGGTTAACCTTGAACTCACTATGTAGCCAAAAACACTTGATCATCTGTGATCATATCTACTCCCCCTTCACTTCCTTGCTAGATAAGGATTATTCTACTATGATTCCATAATATGGCAGGCTGTGGATCTTTTTTACAAATAAAATGACTTGTGTCTCTGAGTCTTTCTAGCTAATCTGATGTTCCTGGAGGGGCTGGATTCATTGTTGCTGTTGTTGTTGTGGTGGTGGTGGTGCTGGTAGTGGGGATAATGATGATGATGGTGATGATGACAATGATGACAATGATGTGTCTCTATATCCTCACTACCCATATCCCTGATGACTCAGTGTACTTAATAGGAGGCAATGCTTATGGGTTCTAAAAATCAGTTCCAGATTCTGTTCCTGCTTTACCACATTCTAAATCTATAGCCTTGGGGAGTCACCCAGTCTCTCTGAACCTTAGTTTCCTCATGTGTAACATGAAGCTAAAATCCTCTGTCTCACAGGGCTGCTGTGGGGATTTAATGACTCAATTTAAGTCCCTAGTGCAGTTCCCAGCATGAGGTACTTGTCTAGTAACTATGGCTTCTTTCTTCCTTTCAGTAGAAAAGAATTACAGTAGCAGGTTTCAGAGGGGCTAAACAAATGGTTTGCCTTTTTAAAGAATGCAGGCTAGTTTTCTCTAAAGTTACCTGAATAACTTGGATCTCCCTAGTGCCCCCAGTGATAAACTCCTAGCAGGAGTCTTCAGGGTCCCTGAAGGGAGACGTGAGGGAACTTTTCCAAAGACAAAGTGAGACACCCTCCACCCTTTTTTCTGCCAAGCTAGTTTAACAAGAGGAATTTGGGGAGAGAAAAACAAAACAATAAACAAAATCAAAATCAAAAACAAAACCCTCAAAGCTCAAAATACAGTCTTCTTGTAAAATAAGAGTGGTTTTAGGAAGCAGCTTTTTACAGAGATAACTTGGTCTGTCTGTCTGATAAACATCATCAGCATCTGAATATGGTATATTCACTGAATATACCATCTGAATATTGGCTCACCTAGGACCCACCCCATGAGACACAGCTCCTTGGAGGCCTCTACCCCTTCAGCCAGGTCAGATAATCTGAACATTGGAATCTAAAGACAGCTTGGGTTAAGCCAGTGTAATGAGGGTGGAAAGGTTGTCATGGACGAGTATGTAGAAGGACTTGGGAGCCAGCTCAATGTCCACAAGGGCTGAGGTTAGTTCTGCTGATAGAGTATCCATAGTCAGTCAGGACATATTCCAGACTCTATATGGTGGGCTCTGGAGACCAAGCTGCCAGCTGCCAACCAGGAAAAAAATATCCCAGTCATCCTTCTGAATTGATGTCTCATAGTAGTCAGTGGTGACATCACGTGGGTGGTGGACTATTCATTCCTGCTCTCCCTAACTCAACAGCTATACTGGGACATTTTATGGGACTAGACTACCAATGGTCTCTAGCCTTCCCTCTCTCCTTCTTCCTCAGCAATGAAAACCCCCCATATTTCAGCTCAGTATTTGGCTGCCCTAGATAAAGACTACATTTTCCAACTTTCCTTTCATCTAAACTTAGTCATAGGACTAAATCCTGGTATGCCATGAATATGGAGATAGATGTAAAAATTTTATAAAATGCTAAAGGTAAAGTAATTGCTTCTTTCACACACTGAGTTGCAAATTCACATATTCTGCCTGGGACTGGAGAAGTTATACTGATCCTTGAGATGGGACCTTGATGTTATAGATAACAGAATAAAACTCTAGGAGAATTCTTGGGCTTTGAAGACTATGGCATTGCCATAACAGCTGGTGACATTTAACAAGCTGCCCTGGAGCAGGTTCAAAAGCCTATGTTTTTCAGTTCCCTGGGAAAAAAAAGTTCATGGAGCCTAATGGTGTTGAGTAACATCTTTTAAATGTTTGCTATGTCTCAGGCCTGTCTGAGGCACTTTACACGCCTTAGTTCATTTAATCCTCATAACAATCCCAGGAAGCAAGCGCTGTGCTACCCGTGTCCTGTAGCTGAGGAAACAAACATGAGACAAACTGGCAAGCTTGCTCAACGTCTCATGAGCAGATAGTAGAAATCGATCTGATGCTGAAGCACAAGGCTCCAAGCCTACTGGCCACACATAACCAAAATGCAGTGGTGTCAGAAGAGCACAGCAGATTAGGTTGGATGGTTCCTTAAATCCTCTCATCCAAAATTATTTTTTCCTTTTACTAATTGCAAGATAAAGGAGTCTAGAAGATCATTTGTGTGCTTGTGTGTGTGTGTGTGTGTGTGTGTGTGTGTGTGTGTGTCTGTGTGTACACATGTGTGGTTTTGTTTTAATCCACAGAATCCATAATGCAATCGAAGTCTGGGGTGAGCAAATAAAAATGGATCTTCTTTTTTAAAACTAGGTACCGTAGTCTAAGGTGATCACCACTAGACTTGGTTTTATCACTTAACATTTAGGGGCATGAGATATATGTGTGAGTGTGTGTATTGCATTCAAGAGATTCACATGTACTACTGGAGGAGTGAATTCTAGTGGTGGGCATAGTGAAGTGCTCTGCCTAGATGCTCTCCTTAGAGTAGATATGCTCTTTCCTTAGTCCTATACTCCTGATCAGAAACTTCTCAATCTAGTTCAGAGCCTCCCAGCATGTTTCCCTGAGCCTGTGACAAGCTATGAAGGTTGAGCTCCTTGACCTCGGTTCCGGACCAATACACAAGGCTACCCCAGATGAGGATGTACACATTGGCTGGCTTCCTCTTCTACTCCCAGCCCACCTTCCTTATGATCATGCAGGTATAGCATATGAGACCTGACCCCAATAAATCTTCCTTCAGCATTACATACAAGAATCAGCTTCCAGAGTACCTACTGTCACACGTATCCCCAAGGAAAAATTCAAACCAATACCCGGGGCTATGACTCTGCTGGTAAAGTGCTTTACCATGCAAACACACAGAACTGAATTTGATCCCAGAACTCAGTCCCATTCCTTGCCCTTTGGAACATTATCACACCTATAATAACATCTTTTATTGGTTTTTTAGAAGGTTAAAAGTTGAAGTCAAGTTCACCTTGTGCATGGCAGTGTGTGACATATAAAAGGTCCTTGCGCATAATAGAGGCTCAATATATTTTTATTTTTTGAGAAAGGTAGAAGAGTTCATCAGACAGATATCTGAGCATAGACTGTCTCTGACTTCATGAACCTCGCACATGAGAGCATATACTCAAACAATGCACAGAGATAGAGTGACAAACTAAAGTAAGCACCTTGAAGGAAAGAAAGGAAGTTCTGAGAATATGGCTTAAGGTATTGTAGATTTGGGGGGGTGGGGGTGGGGGTGGTAGGGAAGCACATCATAGCCCACTTCTCCAGAAGACATGATGAGCTTGGGCAGATGGATCTGGTCACCTGAAAGAATTTTTAAACTTCAGTAAGTACTCCATTACTTGGAGCAGGGAGACAGTGCATGGCAAGGAGCAATATTTCATACACTGTAGCATCTTGAGACTCAGTCTTGATCTTCTACCTACTAGATGTCAGTAGTTCCCCCACCTGAGCTCTAGTTGTGCCAGCCAATCTAGTTGTCAAATGTCCCTGTGGAGCAAAATCCAGCTGGAACTCAACAGAGCTGGGGGAAGGGGCAAGGTGCCTGAGTAGAGAAGGGTGGGAAGGAAAAACATAATGAAATTGTATTAGCAGAGGGCACGGGTAAGAAAGCTATGTCCCTGGAGCTTAGAGATGGCCTGGGTAAGACTAGCCAAAGGGCCAGACCCACAGGCTGAGAAAGAAGAAAGCAAATTGCCTTCTCTCTGGAAAAGAAAACAGGACAGGGTGAGGGTGGGAATCTCCAACTGTAATGACAGGATCTCCTGGCTGGAATCACTGGGATCTAGAAAAATAAGCAGGCATCCCTAAGTCCAGAGCTCTGAAATAACATCAATGTCCAATGGCCTTGGGCGGTTTCATGTAGCCCATCCATCTGGCATTTCCCAGGGCCAATGAGAGGGTGACATATGAACCTCTATGGGCTTCATTCCATAAGTCAGCAGACACTCCCCAGTATTTGCATTGTTAATGGTATTACCTGGCCCTCCAGTGTTGCTGCAGAGACTTGTCCTGCTGCTGCCTCCCCTTCTGGAACTGCCCAAGCCAGTTGGCAAAGAGAAGCAGGTTGCTGGGTGATTGGGTCTGAAGCTCATTTTAAAATCAGAGAAAGAAAGAAAGAAAGAAAGGAAGAAAGGAAGAGAGAGAGAGAGAAAGAGAGAGAGAGAGAGAGAGAGAGAGAGAGAGAGAGAGAGAAAGGAAGGAAGGGAGGGAGGGAGAAAGGAGAGATGTAGGCTTGGTGTATTGAGGAGCACCTACAAATGAGTGAAGGTGTAGAGCTGCCCTGGAACAGGTGCCAGGGCCCCCTGCTTCCAATCAACTCCTTCCCTGCCATGAGGTTCCCAGCCATCCCTCCTCCGGGTCATCGGATAGCTGAGGACCCTGTGGTACTCAGTTTCTACTACCCAATGGTGTTAGCATCGTTCTGCTTCACTGTTGAGACTGGGAGGCTGATATTAGAACGTTTAGTGAGCATCATCGATGTAAGTAACCAAGTCTGCACTCCTAACAACCCCACAGATTGTCCAGGGTGTGTGCTAGTTCCGAAGCCCCAGGTTTTCCTGTTGCTTTAGGCTCTATTACTGTTTGGTAAGACATTGACCCTGATAGTCTTAATCTAAATTTTTTCAATGTTTTCTTCATGGACTTCTTTTTGCCCTAATTTTGATTGTTTTAACCGTAATGTTTAGGCTGGGGATATAGCTGAGTACTTTTCTAACATGGATGATGACTTGGTTTTGGTTTCCAGCAAGTTACATGTGTGTGTAAATATATAATCACTCAGATATCTATTTTGGTGAATGAAGATTTTTAGTGCCCCTTAA
>NC_141536.1:88844998-88977498 GCF_021556685.1 Rattus norvegicus
TGGCCTTCTTAGAGCTGGGATTATGGGTATGAATTACCATGCCCCACAGTTTTTATTTTTATCTATTTTATTTTATTATTTATGTGTGTCAGTGTTTCACCTGCATGCCCATCTGGGCACCATTTGCATGCTTGGTATATGTGGAGACCAGAGGAGGGCGTCGGATCTCCTGGAGCTGGAAGTACAGCTCGGAGCCACCATGTGAGTGCTAAGAACTGAACCTTGGTTCTCTGCAGAAGAAACCGGTGCTCTCATCATCTCTCAGCACTCGTTTTGGTTGTTGCTGTTGTTTGTCTGTTTTGTTTTTAAAAATAGAGTCTGGTGATCAAACTCATGCCTTCATTTTGCCCAGTAAGCACTTCACTGAGTTATGCCCTGCCCACACAGTACTCCCACTTTCTTTTTTATAGCTAAAATATTCAGCTGTGTTACATGAAGGAAAGAAACATTTCATACCCACTCAAATGCATGAGCCCACACTGTGAAGGAACTGTAATAGTGCATTCCTAGCCTTCTGAGATTCCCTCGTGCCTCTTACAGGTTGAACTGTACCCTCTCACCACCACCACCTTCCCCCACCACCTGCCACTGCCAATTCATATGTTAAAGTCCTAGCCTTCAGAATGACAGAAAATGACTTTATTTGTGGATCAATTTATACTGGGATAATAAAATTAAGCAAGGTCATTAGGATTTGTCTGTAATCCAAGCCCTTGGGAAGATGAGTTGGGAAGTTCAAGGCTACTGTGGGTTCTATAACAACACCCTGACATGGAAAGAAGAACTAAGTTTGTAGACAGACACATGAAGGAAGAAGTTCTTGCAAATGTAAACTTGGTGATCTACGAGCTAAGAAGAGGGCCCTAAAACAGACCATCCCATAATGTCCACAAGCCAAGTCACTGAGCATGAACTCGCAGCCTCCAGATCTATGATATTATGAATCCCTGTTGCCTCACCTCCTCGTTTGTGGTACTCTGTTACAACAGTCCAGGAAACTAGCATCTAATACCTTTGTCATCACTCACCTCCTTTGGCTCTAACCTGGGAGTTATTCTTCTGTATTTTTCACTCTATACTTTTGCATTGTTCGGAATGAAATCACAGACATATTGTATGTAGTATTGAATCTAGCTTCTTTCATACAGTGTAGCCCTTTTAAGATTCGCCCACACATTTTTTTCAATGATTTTCATTGCTAAGAAGTATCCCATTGTATAGATATAGAGTTTGTTTATCCATTCACCAGTTGAAGGACATTTGGATCATGTCCAGGTTTTGGTTATTGTAACTAATGCTTCTGCAAATGCTCGTGTATGCAATTTTTGGGTGTGAGTGCATGTTTTGATTTCTGTTCAGCAAATACCTAGGGGTGGGATCCCTAGATCATATGATAAATATATGTGGAAATTTGTAAGAAACAACCAAGCCATTTGCAAGGCAGCCATTCTATTCCTGCGTTTCCCCCAGCAATGGGTGACCACGTCCCTCGTATAGATCTCATGGTGCTCAATGGTGGGATTTTTTTCTTAGGGTTTGCCAACCCACTAGCCGTGCTCAGCTATCTCTTTGAGGTTTTAGATTCCACCTTACTAACAACTAATAACATCTTTTCATGTGTTTATTTTTCCATCCCTGTAATTCTTTTGTGAAGTATCTAGTCAAATCTTTCCCTCACTTTTAATTAGGTCATGGGCTTTATTATTGTTGAGTTTTGAGAAGATAAAAGTCGCTTATCAAATATGTTTTGTTATTGTTTCTTCAACTAGTCTACACTTTGCCTTTTCTTTATATCGAAGAACAAGATTTAAATTGTTTTAAATTCTTTTAAGTTAACATAAAAAGTAAGAGGTTTCATTAGGGCATTTTCATGCACCCATGTCTTTGTTGTAGATTGATTTCTCCATCATAATAAATCTTCATGCCCTACACTTTTTTAAAAGTTTGTTTAAAACTCTATTAGTCTCAGAATGCTTTTGGTTTTTCCGTAGAGCAAGCTATCAGGTTTCTTGCTCTTTTTTTGTGACTCGCTTTAAGGAATCTTGCCCAAGGTCACAGGTTTCCGGAGTCTCTGCTTTCGTCCTGAGTTGGCGGTTGATGCTCATCCTACACAGGCCCTTAATTCATCCCCTGTGAAGTACAGACACTGATTAGGTTAGGGATTTTCAAACTTTGCGGGGTTTGGAGCTTTTGTTTGTCAGTTTCTGTTTCTGTTTCTTGAAACATGGTCTTATCAAATAGTCCTGGATAGCAAGGAACTCACAGAGATCTTCCTCTATCTTCCTCACAGGTAATGGACTTATAGATGTGTATCACCACCCACAACTAACTTGCAAAAGTTTTGAAAGTAAAGGAACCTATTTTCCCCTGGTCCATACACAATACTGCCAGATACAAAACAGACGGTGATGTCTCTAGGACCCATGCTCCTAAGGTTCTGGAACAGGAAGAAACTGTTTACATCCACACAAATCCCTTAAGGGCCACCTGAAAAATCGAAGTTCTTGTTAGTGCCTAGGACATGGCTAAGGTCCTACACTTCTGAACAGTTCTAGACTATGTTTATTGCTGGTATGAATACCTCGCTGTGAGTGAGTGCTAAGGTTCCAGAATCTTCTGTATTCCAAAATTGCTAGTCTGCTATCATCCATATAAGACTCTTATGTTTCTACAGTGTGTTTCTTCCAGGGAGATCAAAGTGTTTCTCTATCTGCAGTTCTCCCTCCCTCCTATCTATTCCACTGAAGTCCCCACTTAAATGATAGGGGCATCAATGTCCAGGTTTGAGCCAAGTTCACCAGAACCTTGCAGAATCATGTGTAGAAGACCAGGACGGCTAGCTGAAGACTGGTGCTATTGTGGACTGTCAGAAAGTCATTGCTATACAACGACCTTGTTCTGTTACATCAGAAACCCAAACTGCCAAAAAGAATACAGGAAGGAGGGAGTTTCTTTTATGTTACTAAATGCCCGACGTTGGGTTGGTCTTTGATGTAATCAGAACTAGGTGTTTGGCTAAGGTCTACATGAATATGCTCCTCTGTAGTTTCTCTTTCTATATTCCTCTAAGTTTATTCCCCTCCCAGGCAAGGAAGTCACTAGCTGGCCTAGTACTACCTTTCAGTGGCTTAACCCTTCTGACAGAAAGACAGTTCCCTTCCCCAATCATTTTGGTGAAAGCCCTACACTGTAGGGTCATTAGCTTAGCTCAGAACAATGCCTGTTCACAAGACAGTGACTCTAGTCAGTGTGTCTGCCAGATGCGGTTGACTTGATGGACTGGGCCTAGATGATACCTTGAGCTCCAGAGGGAGGTCACTCGAATCACAATGGGAACTGTGGAAGGGAGAGGTTTCCAAAAGAGGGGGAGGGATGTTCTTTGCTTGGTGGACAAACCTCATGGGAATCATTATGAATCTATGTATGAATGGCTATTTTCACTGTTGTATTTTTTTTCCTTAAAAACAAAAACAAAAACAGGAAACAAGGATCTTTCAACTTGAACCACCCATTAAACACTCGTGGGCTTTGATGCCATAATCCCCTGTTTGGAGTCAGCCTCCCTTGGTCTCTTGGGCCTCTCTTTCATTACTTCCAGTGCGGCTCCCACTTTCATCCCTCAGGATTGCCATGCTGCCTCTTCTAATCATATAAACCCACTCACAAGTCAATGCTAGAGGCTTCTACTGTCCCAGAGTTACCTGGATCCTACCTGTCAACCACCAGGAAGATAAGGGTAATACTGTATACAAAAACGGCATTTCAGGCACTGAGGATCTTTTCATTTGTCCCAAGAGAAGAGGGTCTCTGTGGGCTTGGGAAATCACTCCATTGGTGTGACTGACCCAGAGCCACAGCCAAGGTCATAGCCATCTAGCCCTGAGCCATCCCCTCTGAACGGAGGCGGCAACAGAAACAGGTGGCGCCGCAACTGGGCTGATTAAAGGCAACGTCGGGACTGTCTTGAGAAGAGGTGTGCAGGTGGCAAACCTTGCTTAATTATCGATGTTAAAGGCCTGTAAACTGAGACCTCGGGAGGGGAACATTCCTGCTTTGTCTCTGGCAGACAGAAGGGGCTGGTTGGGACCTGAGAGCCATTAACTTCAGCCATCCAGGCAGTTAGAGACACCCCCACTGGTAAATCTACAGACAGGCCTGCACGATGCCCCAGCAAGAAGAGGATGGCCCTCAGTGTGAAAGAACCAGTTCTAGCCAGAGGCAGGAACAGCAGTTGTGGGATCTCGTTGATGTTCTATAATGTCAGCTTAGGCTGATAGGGTATTTTATTGAATGACAGGAATTTCAGCTCCAGTAACAGTACCCCAGTGTCAATAGTGAATGTAAATAGATTATCTTATAAAACAAGAAAATATGTGCACAGTGTCCCCACCTCCCCACTCCTGAGCCCATGAGCTGTGAGACCATACTTGGCACCTGCAGGATCCTCTCCCTTTCTCCCCAAACACACACAATGGCACCCTTTATGCGCTGCCTGCCAGACTCCATGGGAAGGGCATGCTCTGTGTGCAGTTGGACTGCCGGAGTACTGTGCGCGGTAATCATTAACCCGAAATGGCATTTACGATGATGAGGTGGCAGTGCGTGCTGCTCTGCCTCCATCCCTCCAGCAAACAGAATGTACTGACTTGAAACAGGTAGGACCAGTTACGGCCAGGCCCTCAGAGACACAGTGTTCTCCTGTGGAGTGAGCCATGCATAATGGGCCCATTGACTAGGCAGCAGGTGCTTGCTTTCTGGACTGCTCCAATAGTCATTTGAATTAGACTTGGAATTCGTCGATGTGCGTTTCTGTCCCTTTATTTCGAGACTCACTGTACAGCCCAATCTGGTCTGGAGTTTCGTGTGCAGTCCACAGCAACCTCCAAATTGCAAATCTGCCTCAGTCTCCCAAGCGCTAGGGTCACAGGTACATACCACACCCGTCTACTTTGGAGTTCTCCTGAGCAGGGTTTTGCTCACTCTCTGTGGAAGAAATAACCCAAGCTCAGAGCTGAAAGAATCAAAAGGAATCCACGAGGAGGAGACAGCTGGGTAGTATCACTGTGGCTGAACAGGAGCAAAGCCTTGTCGCCTTTGCACAAATAGCTTAAGGACAGAAAATCCTTAAGAATCCTTAAGATGAAGAAGAGAAGGGAAGCAATTGATGAGTTGGGCAGTTTCTCCAAAATCACACAGTCATCCTTGACTGAAGTGTGGCTTCCTGTTTCAGTTCCTGACCTCTTTGCAAGCAGAAGTGACAAGGTGCATTGGTGGTTCGATGCTAAATAAGGCTTCTGCCGTTCCAAGTCCAGGCACCATGCCCCTCACATCTTACTTGGATAGAGAAGAAACTGGGTATAGCAAATACAGTAAAAGAAAGTGGGTCTCAGTCCGTGGCCTGCGATATAATGATAGATTCTTTCCTAGCCTTGCGCCTCACATCCTCACCTACAGAGAGAAAGGGCTAAGGGCAGTAAGCCACAGTACTCACATTCAGCAGACCCCCTCTACTCAGGCTCGCCAGTGTCCTCCACAGCCAGCACCCCATGATGATAGGGCAAGGGGCAAGATTTCAAGTGAGGCAAGGAAACTCTGAAAAACAGAGTAGGGTGGACCTTGTGTTTTCTTCCCAGGTACCAATTTGAGCCCTCCCCAAAAGAAATGTGGCCATTGAGGTCTTGTGTCCATTTCATTTAACTCTTTATAGTCAAATCCTGTATTTTCAGATCTGGTGACCTGCCTAGAGTCACAGGGAGTGTTAGTGGCACGTCTGTGTCCTGCCTGTAGCTCTTTTCACTGATTTCAGATGCACTTTGCTCACTAATTGTGGATTTGACTGTACCTCTGTCAGCAGTCATAGTCTCGACAACAGGATTGAAAACACATCATTTCACAGACCATGCTGCAGAGTGGGATGTCAATGCCTGAGCCCATGGATCCCATGCAGGGTAGGATATCAATGCCTAAACCCAATTGCCCATACATTACCACATCATACACATTACCTACATCAACACACTGATTTTTAAATTTCAGAGCTATAGTGGGTATACTCCTCCAAACTCCACATAAGCTGAGAGAGTTACACGTTTCAAGGTTTCAAATCTGAAGGGAATCTGCCACTTACTCAAGCACATGCCTTGCTATGGGGAAGATAAGGACCCAGGGCTCTGTGTAGGTGATTCTTCTTACTGCTGGGACAAAATACTTGACAAAAGGCAAGGTAAGAAAGAAGATTTCTTTCAGCTTACAATTTAACAGTACAGTTTGTCATGGTAGGGAAGTCAAGTCTGCAGGATCAGGAAACAGGTGTCTGTAAACAAGCAAAGGGAGCTACTTGGGCCGCTTGGCTTGCCTTCTATTCAGTCTAGTACCTGCCATGGGTTGCGGGCATGCACATTCATGATGGGGCTTTCCTCCTTACTTAAACTCTTTTCTGGAAATACTCTCAAAGGTGCACCCAGAGCGGTATCCAGGATGATTCCAAATCCAGCCTGGTATCAATAAAGATTAATGATCACAGGCTTTGATTTAGACACAAAGTATGATTTTTGTTTGCTTGTTTGCTTTGTTTTGTTAAGTGATCTCAGAATCCCTGAAAGCAGGGGGGTGGTGAGGAGAAGGGAAGAGGAGAGGGAGGAACAGAGAAAGAAGAAGGAAGAGGAGGGAGAGGAAGAGGAGGGAGGAGAAAGGGAAAGAAGGACAGAAGGAGGGGGTGAAGAGGAGGGGGAGAATCAGCAGTAGTGGCAACCAGGGACATACCCACAGTGACCTGCTTCCTCTGATCTGTCACGGCCTTCCTCAGTCTCCACAATCTCTCCTAATGGTCCATGCAAGGTGGATCTAAATCAGAGCTTTTCTGAGCCAGTCACCAATCCACTCAATAGCTGGATCTACCCTCTTGGTAACAAGCCCCCCAAATGTCACCTTTGTGAGCATTTCATATCCAAACCATAACAAATCTAGGTGGTGACCCCCTTAATAAGGTACATACATCAAAGGCTTGGTTGCTGGTATTCCTCTTGGGAGGTATTGTGAACCTTTTATGGATGTGATTGAGTGGGAGACCCTTTAGTAAAGTACTGAGCACAGGTCTCCAGAGGACTCTAGCCCATTCCCCCTCCCTGCCTTCTGGCTCATGATATGATGGTTTATTAATATCCACACTTTGCCCCTTCAGTGAAATTCTAAAGTAGTAATGGTTTCCAAAACCATGATTCAAACTAAATCAATTTCTTTGCAAGTTAATAGCTTTAGGTATGCTGTTACAATAATTTCTCTTGGCTCATACTGTGTGGTAGCAATTCTCCCATGGCAACTCCCTCCAGGTATAGCTGGAATCCATTTACTCAACTCCATTCCTATCACCATGACTCTAGGAGAATGCTATCATCTCCGGGCTGGAACTCACAAGTTCCCTACATCTGTCCATTGTTCCTTCCCTTCTCTAACCCTGTTACGTCCAAGAACTTGAGTGGCCTTTTTAAATGTGTGTCCCAGCATGCCACTCCTCTGCTTTACAGCCTCTGTACAGTGTCTGAGACATATCCATAGCCACTGCTTTCCAAGGCCAGCAAATTTGTGTCGTGTGACATTCTCTCTCCCCCTCCAAGTTCCTCCATGCTCTTGCTTTCACTAGCTGTGCTCCACCCATGCTAACTTTATTTGTGTTGCTGTTTAAACATTGCAGGTTTGCGATTTCTTCTGCCTGGAACACTTTCTGGCGGTTCTGGCATTCTCTTTTCCAACACTGCCACCTCATCCACCCTCACGGGCCATTGTGGATAAAGTAGTCATCCCACAGCCCAGTCGCGCTGTATCAGATTTTGCCAACTGGGTGACTGCATGGAAATTATGTTATTGCTTCCTTTCAGACCACATTGTAATGAGCATGATAACAAAAATCATGATTTTTCATATATCACATTGTGTCTCGCGCTGAGCCATTCCCTCGTGTATTTATTAGTTTGTTGGGTGGATTGGTATTAGTGCCCACTTTCATTTAGGTGGAGGACTCATTACTGGTTTGCTCCTAAAGGCAGTACTAAAGAGGAACACACATCAAGCATTCTACAGCATAGGTGAGTGCTGTAGTGCATCACATGAAGACGCATGCAGTCAAGGCTGATGTCCTGAGTCCCATCTCCAGAACCTCCATGACAGAAGGAGAGAACTGACTCCTGAAAATGGCCACTGACCTCCACACTTATAACAGAGTGTGTTCACCAGTGCATGAGTACACATGTGCATATTCATGTGCACACACAGACACATGTAATTTTAAAATTTCAGAAATTAAAAACTTTCAGAGTACCCTCTTATAAAGGAGGACAATTGACTAGGCCAGACAATCCCCTAGTTGGCCAACATCAGAGTCACTAGAAATGTCCTGGGAACCAGCATATCTACTGGATCAGAACACACAGGGATGGGCCAGGAAACTTCTGGCTATTGGCAGAATATAGACCTGTGTGGAAAACCACTAGTAGCCAAGATTCCCAGCCAACCGCTTGTCTTTCCCTTTGCCCTTGTAGCTGTACTGCATGGAACTGATCTTTACCATAGGAAAATACTTTGTATATAATGATATTTATCTCCTCTTGTTTATAAAATAACCTAACTGTCCAAAAATAGAAGAAATGATTAAGGAAACCATAATATGGTCACTTAAGGGACATTGGAACTAAGGCTGCTATCAGTGTGGTTCTACGTGGGAAAGTACTCATGTTTTCATCCTAGAGTATAAAATCGTTTGACTGGTGTAATAATGCTCAAATGCTCAGCCTATAGGTAAGGCTCACCTTGGCCACATATGTCATCTTGACCAAGTCACTCCTCTCTTTGGGCTTCAATTTTCTTACCTTTAAAGTGAGGCTGCCTATATCTGGATTACAAAGTTACTACTGTAAGGATTATGTGAATCCCCATAGCTCAACGTTGGACATCATTATTGTGTACTTCTACTTAAGGGGGAGGACTACAGGGCTGATATTAGAATACCAAGAGTGACAGTTCTAAGCTTGTAGAGCTGTTTTCTTCATATAGAATGGTTCCATTACTGCTATGATTTGTTAAACAGTGGAATGGAGTGTACGCAGAAGAAGTTAAGCACTGCAAGGAACATTCACAAGCATAACATTTTATATTAAAATAGAAGATGTGAGGTTTGTATAAGAAGATGTGAGATTGGCACAGCTCCTATTTGTCCATGCATATCCAGCCACTGTGGGGGACAAGCTACATTTATCATCTGATATGATAATGATAATGATCACATTAAAATAGTCTGACCATAGAGGATATGCTTTTTTCTGGAAACCACATTGTTTTCCCAAAATGTTTCTATATTTGCTCTTCTTTTACATCATAATTCAGCCCAATGTGATGACTTTCAGCACCTGTGTATTTGCTGAATAAATATTAAATGTCCACTTGAAGGGGGGCAGCTCTTCCTGGCTCCCAGAGACTTCGCACATACCCATACAGCCAGCCCACACAGGTAGAGGTTTGGACTACAGTTTGCCTCTGAGCCTGGTAAAATGTCTGTGGTGTTCTCAGGACTCCAGAGCATGTGAGGATGTGTAGAGCTGCTGGAACCATCTTCCATGCCCCTTCTTAGCTAACTAAGGAGGCTATCTTGAGAACACGTCTCATGTGCTCCTGGGGGCTGGAGAGGTGGGGCTTTCTGCTACACCTTTCCACAAACACAGTGGCATAATATAAAACATCTAAAATGACATAAATTCTTGGTTGTGGAGTCTCCCACAATTCACATGGGAATCATTAGGCCTTTTGGTTGCTATCGTCACTCTCTTTTTAAAAGATCATTTATTTTATTTGATGTATATAAATGTTTTAGCTGCAAGTTTGTCTATGTACCACATGTGTGTCTTGTGCCCCTGGAAGCCAGAAAGAGGCATTGGATCCCCCTGGAACTGTACTTACAGACAGTTGTAAGCTGCCATGTGGGTGTTGGGAATTGAACCTAGGGCCTCTGGGAGAGCCAATGATCTTAATTGTTGAGCCATTGCTCTAGGCCCTGGCACTGTCTCTTTGGGTGTTTTGGACAAAGATCACTCAGTGGCCTTTGGCATCTTCTTTTCACTAAGTAAATAATGAACTCTCTGGGGGGGGGGGATGAGCTGTCTCTTTTGCTGTGCAATTATGCACACTGTGGCCTTTTCCTTTTAAATAGTTTTACTCTTATTTTTATGTGTGTGTGAGAGAGAAGGGGTGGGGTATCTGTGGAGTCCAGAAAAGGGCATCTGATTTCCCTGAGCTGTAGTTATAGAGAATTATGAGCCTGTCAACCTTCCAGCTTGGATGCTGGAATGTAACCCAGGTCCTCTGGGAGAAAAGCAAGCGTCCTTAACCACTGAGCTACTCCTTAAGCCCTGTCTTTCCCCCTTTTGTCAGTAGCATCAGTCAATAATGCAAATCCAGTTTTATTCTGCTCTCATGAAGCAGCTATATCAGTGGGAGTCCTCAGACCTGGACTCAGTGGAAGCATGAGGTCTGCGGGGTAGAAAGTTATATGGGACCCAGAAAAAATAGACATGGTGAATGGATGAGTGTTTTAGGGTAAGAACTGGTGGTCACATTCACTGGAGTCTGATACGCAGCAGCACACTAAGAAACCTGAGGTCCGAGTAACTGACTGAGGGGCCTCAATAGCCAAAGAACTGTCTAGACAGAGAAAAGAGCTAGAGTGATATGCCTGGAATGTTAAGGAAGACCAACTGAGTGGAATGAGGAAAGGCCAGACAGTAGAAGCAAGTAAGTGAACAGAGAGACAGCTTGTGAAGGGCTTTTTCTGTGGTGTGTGTGTGTGTGTGTGTGTGTGTGTGTGCGTGCATGCGTGCACATGTGTGTGCATGTGTGTGAGGCAGAGATCAATGTTGGGTGCTTCTCCTGATCATTCTTCACTTTACTTACTGAGATGAGGTCTCTCACTAACCTCAGAGCTCTGTTCTGCTAGTCTAGCTAGTCATCTTACCTGGGGATCCTTACCCTGGGGATCTGTCTCTCAGTCATTGGCATTGTAGCCAGGCCACCATGCCTAGTTGCTCACTTGGCTTCAATGTAGGCACTGAGGATCCGAACTCTCATCTTCATGTTTGCATATTTTATGTACTGAGCCATCTCCCCAGGCCCTAATGTGTACTTTTGACTGGTTTAGTAAATGATAGATACAGAAAACCAAATGAAATAGATAGTTCAGTGAAACACTAAGTTAATGCAGACAACTCTTTGAACTCCTTCCAGATCAAGAATTAAAATTTCGAGGTTCTCTGGAATCCTGTTCATAGGCTCTCTCTCTCTCTCTCTCTCTCGCTCTCTCTCTCTCTCTCTCTCTCTCTCTCTCTCTCTCTCTCTCCATGTCGACAGGCATTTTCTAGTAATTGCATTCTCATTTTCTGAATGTTCTATTGCTACTCCCTATGTATCATCCCCAGTTGCCAAAGTCTTCAACCTTAATACACCTTGTAACTCCATTTAACTCACAGGCCTCCATTTAACTCACAGGCCCCTTTCTATCCCGTTCTTTGCCTACAGTTTGAGAGTATTGATTTGACTGGGACTTTTATTCTATGCTATATTTTATTAAGCAGTGCACGACACTGAGCAGAAGAGCAACACTGTCACCTGTCAGATCCTGGTAAGTGTGATGCTGAGATTGAATGAGGACATTGTAAATGCCAGGGAAGCCCTTGGGGATGTGCAGAAGTTCGGGGAGACTGTGGCTTAGACTAGGTTCGAGAAACAAGAGGTAGTTACACTCAAGCCACATTTCAAAAGTGCTTAAACCAGGAGGCTTTCCTCATGTACTGCACACTCAGTATAAGAGAAAAAAGAAAAAAGAAGAAAGAAATCAAGAATGACTCCAAGTAGGTGTGGTGACACAGGCCTATAATGTCAGCAGTTGGGAAACTGAGACCAGAGAATAACAAGTTCAAGGCCAGCCTGAGCTAAGGACCTAGTTTACTGAAAACTAAAATAAAATTACTCTAATTTTAATTGCTTTAGGTTAAATGTATAACCCATATAATTTATCTGAGTGTAAAATTCAGTTTTAAGTATATTCAGAGCTGCTGTCAGCACAATCTCAAAGGTTCTCGTCTTGGAGGCGCCTTCCAGCCACACCCATCCCACCTTCTTGCTTTCAGAACCTGGTGGTCACAATGTCCACTCTGTCAAAAATTTGTCTGGTTTTGATGTTTCACACCATTGGAATCAGGGAACATATTCTCTGTGGCTGTCTGCTCCCGTGTACCTGCTTTTTAGGTTCCTTTAAGCAGTAGCATTTATTGGAACTGTGTTTCTTTTTATTGTCAAGTCATGTTCCGTTTCCTGGGTCTACCATATCTTGTTTGCTCATTCATCAGCAGGATCCTGGGCTATTTACACTGTGGAGTGTGAAGGAATGACTCTGATTTGAGCATATGTATGTAACCTTTCATATATTGTTTCCAATTCTCTTGAGTTTATGCCTAAGACTGTACTGTGCTATCCTTGGCAATGATTATCACTATCTATGATTGTGAACATAGCAATACCAATGGTTATGAATGACATTTCATTATCATTTTTATTACAATTTATTCAATGTTTAATGATTTTGAACACTTTTCACCTCCTTAATGGTTATCTAATACTACTTGAAGCCATTTCCCGCCATCCATTTTGTTTTTGAGACAGTGTCTTACTATGTTGCTTGAACATTTTCCCCATGATAATTTCATGATGTGTTATTGTATCTGTCTGTCTATTTTAATCTCAATAGAGAATGACCCTTTTACTTCAGTCAGTAATGAGTAGCTAGCTAGTGTGTGGCTATTATGTATAAACCAGAATTTTGAAAATACGAACTCAGAAGATTCAGATTACCCGAGACATATTATAAAGATGTAGGAATTAGGGCTGGTGAGACAGGTCAGTGGGTAAAGACTCCCACCAAGTTGATGATCTGAGTTTGATACCTTGGAATCACATGTGCACACACACACACATTCATACATACATATACACACACCAAATAAATAAATAATTAAGTTTCAGTTATAAGAATTACAGCAAAGGGGTTGGGGATTTAGCTCAGTGGTTGAGCGCTTGCCTAGGAAGCGAAAGGCCCTGGGTTCGGTCCCCAGCTCCGGAAAAAAGAACCAAAAAAAAAAAAAAAAAAAAAAAAAAAAAAAAAAAAAGAATTACAGCAAAGACAGTGGAATGTTGTTGTCGTTTTTGTTGTTGTTGTTGCTGTTGTTGCTGCTGCTGCTGTTTTTGTTTTGAGACAGAACCAGGTCAACCTTAAACTTTCTATGTAGCAAAGGTTAACTTTAAACTCTTGATCTTCCTACCTACCTCTCCCAAGTGTTGGGATTGCAGGTCTCTGCCACTGTGCCTTGCTATGTATTTATAATATAAAGATATGTTATAAAATGGAAAGTCCAAACACACACACACACACACACACACACACACACACAAACACACACACACACATATTGAAAATTGATTCTGAAAAAAGATATTAAAGAAATTCAAGGGTTTTTTTTATCACACAGGGCAGTAACTGTTGAATATGCACATAGAAAAAAAATTGACTCTTCATTTACCTTAGATTTATATTCAGCTATTCAATTTAGAGAGGATTATAGACATTAGTATCAGATTTAATCCCATGTAAAATAAAACATTTTTGTGGTGTTGAATCACGAAAAAGCTCTTAATATGCTATAATCCCTGCAACTTTTTGTGTATATTTTATTCATAATCACCCAACAGAAAAACAGGCCAAATACTTATTATAGATTTTCAGTCTTAGATGCAGTTCAGAAATACAACAGAACAAAATAGCAAAGCATGAATCCATTTATATGACATTTGAAAAGAGACAAAACCACAGAACAATACAAAAACATCAACTATATGGTTGGTCACTTGTAAGAGGGACTCACAAGTAAGGGACTCAGCTGCAAAGCCTCACTCAAGGGAACAATTTGAGATGATGGTGTATGACACCAGTTTGATTATCATTTTATCTACACAAATTTTTTCCAAAGTTTATGGAAATGTATGCTTTAAAAGATATCCAGAGGAATTTTAATCCATCAATATGGCTGCTATGGCAAGGAATCACATCCAAAGACCTTCTAGTTCTGTGTCATCTGGCCGGAATGCAGACACACCAACACTCCAAATCCCTCTGGCTGGAATACAGACACACCCTCAGTACACACCTTTAATCCCAAATAATGTGGTTAAGGTTAGTTTGTAGGAGGAAGCAGCCATGTTTGAAAGTGATGTCTAACTAAGGGGTAGACAAAGTGATGACAGAATAGGAAATGCCCAACTCTCATGATAACAGCACAGGAAAGAGAGGTTACTTAAACAGAACAGCACAGGAAAGAAAAGAAAGAAGTTAAGAGAGCAACACACACACATGCACACACACACACACACACACACACACACACACACATGGACAAGGGCACACATGGAGTAGGGAGAGAGAGAGAGAGAGAGAGAGAGAGAGAGAGAGAGAGATTTTGCAGGTGAAGATAGAATGAGCCTGAGAGTGAGAAGTCAGAAGATTAGAACATCCTGCCAGAGTTAGTTTGAAGGCAAGTAAAGCAATCCAGTCAGAAGCAGAGAGAAACCAATTTGAATCAGTCAGCTTGAAGAGGGGTTTGGGCCAGAATAGCTGAGTTGATCCAGCTAGCCAGAGTTCAAAAACAGCTAGAAAGGGTGAGTTTATTCAGCAGTAAGCCTCTGAGACAACAATTACAGTGAGAAATAAGTTACATTTACAAGATCAATCTTCTTTATACATCATACTTCAATTATTTACATTAAGAAAATGGTAAGAGAGTAACTATAGTGATCAAAAAGAGACAGTTTCCTTGAAAGTGAGAGCAAGGAAGTTCACAATAGCTGGTGGGGAAGTCTGGATAAAGGGAAGAAGCAAAGGTGTGACCATTTGATTTTGGAAATTTCTCTGATGATGGAAGCAGGGGTGGTAAATTTGTTGTTGACATGAGATGTGCAGTGTTGACAGAAAAAGATCATTAAAGAAATATTCCAAGTTCAGTGGTAAAAGTTAGAAGCCAGAATGGCATTCAGAGCTCCAGTAGAGCACAGACAATTTACAGGGAAGAGGGAATACGTGGCATGAAAATGAAGATGTTGATAGCTGTGAACTAATCTGGGGCATCTTTCCTTATTTCGTCCATTTTCTCCATAAAGTAGAAAGAAAAGTCATCAAATGAGAAAGATGCTTTTTTCTTAAATGACTGCAAGTTGACCTATGCCTGACTGCTTCCCACCATTTTCTCGGGACTAAGTCTTTCATATGGTTGTGTCACCAAGGGAGTAACCAGAAGACCAGCAAATTGGACCACACAATGTCTCTCTGCTTAAGCTCTTTGCTTCTGCACTGTATCTCCACCATGGTTTACAAAGTTCTAACGGACCCATATTTTTCCCAGTTTCCATACTCCATATCATGCCCTCTCCCTTCTGTCTGGCTACACTGATCTTTCATGTGTGTCAACCCGCCAAAAGATGTCCAGCTCATAGGACTTTCTCAGGCCAATAGCCTGGATTTTTCTTTCTTCTGCTTCCTTAAGGCTTGCCTTATCTCATCTTTATAGCATCGGCATAATTCACACCTCTTCAGACCTTCCTCCTTGCCTACAGTATATGAAGATTTCCCCACTCCAACTGTCAGGCTTACTGTAATGATCATAATCTCTTTTATTCTGCATATCCCTATAGCCTTTTGAAATACTTTCATTAGACAGAGAATAGTCATATATACTAAAGATAGCCATATCTATATATGGAACACTGACATCATGGCAGCATTATCAGGAAATAAGCAATCGGTAATAAACAATTCAGAAAGCCAGCCTTCTAAAAGTTAGACTTGTAGGAATACTGATATCTATCTCTAATGACAAGCTAGGAAGCCAAGCAACAGCTTGCATGGCAATTGCACCTAAATGACCAGCACCTGGTTAATAATGGAAAGTTTCCCTGGTTTTGAACCTGAGGAACAATTAGAGAAAAATCAAATACTTTTCCCTAATCAAACACACAGATGCCTAACTCCAGTATCTTAGCTAATGTAATATCTCCACGTTAGCAGCTTCCAGTCAGAAATATCTGATGCTGTCTCCTTTTTCCACCTTGAGTTTCCTACTTTCTCAGACTTACAAAAGTCTGAGCCAAGGCAGGCAAATTCCCCCGCCTTGGATCTCTATGAAAAATTCAGAACAGGCAGCTTTCACTTTTCATATGGTTGGACATTTATTTCTGTAAGACTACAGATGGGAATGAACCATGCCTTGCTTATAACTGAATTGCCAATCAGTGATTCCTACAAACATACTAGTCACTTCATAAATAATTGAATGAGTGGGGGAGGGAGGCAGGGAATGAATGAATGAATGAATGAATGAATGAATGAATGAAAATACATAATTATAAATTGTATAGTGAATCTATACTCATTCTGGTTTCACATTTGTTCTTCACTGTATCAACTCTTAAGTCCCAAAGTTAGTTTCTTAACTAACCTCTGGCTTGGGCATATCATACATTCTTCTGAATAACACAAGATTCTTTCTTCTGCACAAAACTGTTTTTCACCATTTCTAACTTTTCCTTCTCTAATGTGTGCACCACATTGCATCTCATTTGTATTTAATTTCTTGCCCTTCACTGTATTTCTAACCTTCTGGGGTTGACAAATGACTTTTTTTTGGTACAATTCATGTTATCCAACACCTACTAGAATAGGTGACTCTCACCACAACCCCAGGGATATATCTTACATAGGAATACACCATGAAACAGAGGCACGAAGAAGAATTGTCTTGTGAAAAATAATGAGTTCATAAGAGGTAGAGCAGAGGCCTGAATTCAGTTCTGTCTGATATGTTTGACATGTGCTCATAGTCATATACTCTTCATGATATACAAACTATCTTTCTAAAGCTGCATCCATATTAGATTCACAGGCTTCTGGAAGTTTCATAAACAAAGATGAAATAAATGATTTGGGAGAGATATAGTGACTGGTTGAGTTAAAATACTGATCCCAAATCCAAACCCAAGTCTGCTTTGACAGTGGGGTAAGTAATTTTGTCTCCTAGGTTATTTCCTACACCCCATCTTACATTGTTTCTTTGACCTGCTTTGAGGCTGGTTCCTAAGATAAAACTGAACAATGGCTGGGGAATGTTGAAAGATAAAAGTAGTAGTTCTTTCCTTAGTTATACACATTCACCAGTACACATCAAGCAAGCACCATTTAACAGAATCCTACTGAGAGCTGATCCCAGAGCCTTATGCATAGTAGGCAAGTGCTCTACCACCAAAACACACCCCTTTGGTCACCCTTTTCAGATATGGTGCTGTGTGCTAAGCTGATGTCAACACCAAATACACACAGGGCAATTCCCTAGCATTTGTAATAAGGAACCACAAAATACCAATCCAATGAGGACATGGACTTCATAGTCCTGCTTCATCAGATTGAGCTAGAATTAAGCAGTGTCATGTAAAATAGACTTCTAGATGTTTTTCAATATATCCGGGGTAGAAGAGAGTTGGAAAAATCTTTTTGACTGCCTGAATGTAAGATGCTCTAATACCTACAAGGTTGCACTGTTAGCTACTAATTGAGGCAGGCATCTTTAGAGGCAAATGCTTAAGTGTCCTATCAGTCCCCCGCCCCAACACACAGCTGAAACTATTTAAAAATAACCAAACACTCCCTGAGACTTCTCTATCAGCCATCAAATCTGAGCATGGCAAATGTGTTCCCATTGCCATATTAACCTTTGGAACCTTGTGACCTTAAACTAGGAATCCTCAGATATGTTTGTCCACCATCCTCACTTCCTAGGCAGTGACCTTAAATTGAGTGTGTTCATGAATAAGTTCCTTCATCAAGTATGCTCAGAATGTGCCTTCTCCCAAATGTTTTCCTAGATGAATAAGTATAGCACCCGACACCAATGAAATTCCATTGCTTCATTTTTTTCACAGATTTTGTTGCTTAAGAAGTATCTTCTTATTACATTCCCCAGAGCAGACTACACTAACTGGTAGTTCAATGTTAAGGGTCAGCCCTGAAAACATACAAATAACATTATGTGGACAGAACATCTTACACGTTGACATATACATGTATATACACATTAATATATTCATATAATATAATTTGTGGAAAAAGTAACCATGTGTTTGAAGATCATGAAGAGGAATATGGGAGGGATCAGCGAGAAGCAAGGGAAGGAGAAATGTTGTAATTATATTCTGATCTCAAAAATAAAATAAAAACGCTTTTTAAAAAGCAAAAAAAAAAAGAAGTATCTCCTTTGTTTTCATCTACTATAAGTAATAAATCTTTCTCTACTCTTTTATTTCTTAGACATGATTAATTTCCAATTTGTTATTCATTAAGATTTGAATTTGGTTATTGTATCTATAAAATTGTCAATAGTCATCCCCCAAATATTTGAAAGCTCTCAGAAGAAGAGTTGCCTGAAGGATAGGGTGTAATCTTTTTTGAAGAACATGTCTCAGAAGAGCTGTAGGTAAGTATCATGTCTATCCTGGAAGTGTGGAAATCATCATGTAAGGTAATCGTAATCACATTAACTATTGCAATGGAGTCTAAACTACCAGAACAACTGGCACAGGAAATCCCCAGGGACACACTGTGACAACACTCCTTCCCTTAACCCTATTGTGTCAATTAGATTCTCTTCATGAGATGTTCCAAAAGAGATAATTGGTTGTATCATTATTTAATTCCTGAGAACTATAACCCAGAACTACTTAAAATATGTAAATATATAACAACCTAGACGCATGAGCATATACTCACTTCAACTTGCAATAATGAAAATCAGAATTCTGGAGACATTAAACTTTAATTTTCCTTCACCATATTACTATTTTTTTTATTTTATTGTCTTCCACACATACAAATTATCTTCAAAATCAGGAAAATTTGCTTACAAAAGAGAAGGAGGAGGAAGAGGAGGAGGAGGAGGAGGAGGAGGAGGAGGAGGAGGAGGAACAAGAAGAAGAAGAAGAAGAAGAAGAAGAAGAAGAAGAAGAAGAAGAAGAAGAAGAAGAAGAAGAAGAAGAAGAAGAAGAAGAAGAAGAAGATTGGGGGAGGGGTAGAAGAAAAAGAGGAGAAAAGGCAGGGATCTTTTAAAAGGTAAATGTGCCCTAACTTAGCTGATATAGAAAAGGTCAAATGGAGAGCTGGAGGAAAAGTCACTGGGAAACACTTCTGGTATTTATCTGTCATAAATTCTCAAAGCTTTGTTTTGCTAATGTTAGCTATCAAAGGATATGTTAGCAAGGGAGAATCTTAACCCATCCCCCGAAGTAGAAGCTATTGACAGTAAAAGGCAAGTTTTAAAAGTACTAATTATAATTTAAAAAATTTATTGGGAAATATTTATTCTAAATATTTGATTTATTAAAACAGTAAAGAACAAAGAAGTTATATTTGAGGTCGCATGCTCATTTTTATCCAGCTGGTCCTGGCACTGTGGTTACTGTCAGTGCTTACTACACAATGCTGCCTACCATCCTCAACCTACTATCTCTGACATCGTAGGTATAACTTTAAGTAATCTTTCTACTCCCACCTATACCCAGCAATAACTAATTTAGTAACAAAAGCCCTTTATATTTCTGTGGAAGAGACATCCCAGTGGAAACTGGTTATGATAATCTTCATATGATGACACTGGTGTGTCCTCCAGAGTGTGAATCACAGATACCATGGAGGGAGGTACTGACTGCCACTAGAATTGGCACACTCAACTCATCCGATGTTGATGATGTGTACTAAGAACTTGTTTAAAATTCAAATTCATGGACTGTTATCACCACGCAAACAGATTTAACCCTGATGTTTAGGGTTCAGAGAAAAGAGTCAGTGTTTTGTTTGACTTGGCATTAAGAGGCGAGGAGGGGAGAGTTTTATATTCAGTGGCAGAGATTAAGAGGCAATGCCTTTCTCTGGAGCCCAATGGCAAGAGCTCCAATTATCTCATCTGAGGGAAACCTGATGAGTCTATTGCTTTTAATTTTACTTTTGCTGAAATCAACACTGATATAATTCTCTATTGGCAAAAGCAGGGCAAGGAGTGATGGGAAGGAAGGGGTGGTGTGGTGTGGTATGGCATATGTGCGTCGTGGAAGTGGGAGTGGTGATGGTGGTGGTGGTGGTGGTTGTGGTATTTGTGTATGGTGATTTTAGATTTATTTCCATTTTTCCATGATGTGTCTCTTTCTGTGTATCACTGTGGCTACATCGTCAACTCAGGTTTGGCAATTGTTCCTTTATTCTTGTGGTGGGATGAAAACAGGAAAAAAAAAATATTTCCTGTTGGTTTGGTTCTGAAAATGTGCACAGTTCTGGTAGGAAAATGTGGTATAGTATAGTTCTTGGAATCCTGGGCACCAAGGTATTTACTAAACACCTTTGCTTTGCCATGTGGCTACTGATTAGATTTATCAGGAGGAAGGCAGAGAGGAAGAAGAACTTGTTGGAAATAGACTTAGGTATTGGTTAGTTTCATACATCTTGATTATACGATAGTGTGGTTTTGGTTCCAAGAAGTGTGTTATGTTGTCTACAGTTTGTTTTTTGTTTGTTTGTTTGGTTGGTTGGTTGATTGGTTGGTTGGTTGGTTGGTTTGGTTTTTTTAAAATCTATCTCTCTACTTGTTGAAGCACAAAAGTAATTCTAAAGTGCCTTATTATAAGGAAGATAACTATAGCTATCATTATAATATAGTAAAATAAAAATGAACTATTTGCCACCAAACAAGTTCATATGTAGCTTCCTAGCATAGAAGTACTTTCTATATTTGTCCTGTTACCCGAATGCAGAAATTTAGCTTTGTAGTTACATTTAAGTCATTCTCAGAAATCAAATCTAAAAGTGATAGAACATTAGCCTTGAAAAGGAGCTAATGGCTGATTGGCTAGTGGGAACATGTGAGCTGAGGCTACTGGACATGGAGGCTCCAACTGCAGTTGCCTGATTTTTTAGGGCAAACCAAGAGCTTCTCTCTAATCTTACGATCTGGTTACCTAATGACCCTAACACAGAGATATGAGAAAGATACTAATATCATCAGTGTAATAATTAAAAAAAAACAGTTGCCCAATATTTCCATGGTGACCAGATAGATCCTTATATTGCTGCCTGGACTTGTTTGTTAGACAATGACCTTGGGGCTCTTTATACAAAACAGGGCAATTCATGTGAATCAATCTAACTTGAAGTTATCAAAAAGTCCTTCTGAAGAAATAGAGAAAAGTTAAATGATTCAATCCCACACCGCAAGTTCCATCATGCCATGCTTATCTGTGTTTTCCTTCTGACAAATGTCATCATATCTCCAAAAACAGCCTTTCTTGGTAGGAGAGCTATTTGACATGGTGGGATTGGTTAATTGTAAGAAAGTGCTTATGAATGAGGTCAGTGTCTTAAAGGCATATGGTACAGATGGAATTGTCTGATATCGGGGAACCTCCTTAAGTAGGTAGCTGGGGAGATGGGCACATGTCCAAGGGTTCTATGGGAAATGGATGTCCTCTTTGAGACTCTCTGGACATGAATACAAATAAATACAATACAGGAATCAGAGTTTCGGCATCTAGCACAGTTAGACTAAGCCACAGATTTTACCATGCCACACACTTGTAAGAGTCAAAGAACATTAATCTTAAAAGAAAAGAACAAATTTATAGAAAGAATATATCCTTAATCATGAATAAATTACAAGGCATTCTGTATTGAATTATCATTAGTCCAGAATTCTCATCTGGAGATTCTAGTGGGTTTTCTTTCAAAGTAATTCTCCAGATTTCAGCACTTCAGCAGTGATATTTTTGGTCTTTGCTGTCTTTCTCTCAAAAGTAACATTGATGTAGTTCCTTCATGATGGGAATGCAGTCAGAGGTGAGAGAATGTCTCAGGTATATAATGTATAGAAACTAAACATTATTCAACACACAAATACAAATGAGACATTACACTCTTTTTTTCCCTAACACTCTTTTGCATGAAATAGTAGTGCAAATGGTTCCTGGATGTAAATCTAAATAATAGTAACAAAAGCTAACATCTGCATGCTCCCTAGAGGCAAGGCATCATTCCAGCAGCTTTGAATTAATTTCCAATCCATTTGAACCAACCACTGAGTCAGGTACTGTGAAGACCTTCATATTGCAAGTGAGTAAACTGAAGTCCGCCTTGCTAGACAATGGAGCCAGGACTGGAACCCAATCAATGACTACCAAATCATTAACCATGGGGCTATTTTGCAGACAAGACAATAGCACAGCATTGTTACCCACTGACTTCAATAATCAATACATGTCACTCAAGAAATGATCAAATGTATGGCAACTTATTAAGATTTGGTCAGCCGAATATTTATTTATATTTTGTGACTATAAAACACTGCATTGATTATCCCTTAGCATCACTATCCTTTTGGCTACAGAAGAGTGATATCTTTGCAAAGAAGTGCTCAGTATGGCATTTATAATGATGTAATATCATGCATGTATGCTAGCCATGGAAATTCAACTACTTGGTAAAGATATAAAATACTATGAGACTATTATACATGTGCTTGTATCTATTCTGTTATATATTATGTGTACATTATATAATATCCATTGGTTCACAGAGTTATAAGTATAAAGCCAAATACATAGGACTTTAGGAGTTGTTGGTAGGTATTTTCAAAGAAAACTGATTTTAGCCTTTCTATTATCTATGGCCAACATCTGTATAAGGAGAGAATCACCTTCATGTATAATACACATGTCAATTCTGAACAGGAAAGTGGCAAGAGTCAGTGGTAACTTCTTCCCATTGTTTGTAGAGAGTATTTACTTAATTCTCACTGTATGCCAGGAACCATGTTAAGCACTGAGCATGGATAATCTCATTTAATACTCACAAAGGGCCTGTCATATAGCTACACTGGAAAATCACTCTTCTTACAGATTAGCAGAGGGAAGTGTGAGGTGATTGGGTAGATTATTTGATATCACATCTCCAGCAAGTGGCATGCATGGCTGAGAGTCAAGTACAGGTGGTACAGAGTCCTAGGAAATGAGTTTTCATCCACTCAACCAGACCCTACTCCAGACTTTTAGCAACACAGAGGCAGTTTCTCAAAATTTTAGAGTCAGCACTCTTCACTGTGTTAGCAAAAGGTAAAATACTGTATGTGAAGAATGTGTGCCAAGATACTGAGAGGAGCCATCTTTGAAAACCTCAAAGCGTATTATCTCTAATTTTTATCAGAACTCTCTAAGGTAATCATTAGCACTGTTTTATAGGGAAGAAAATGGAGACTTACAGGGTTCGGTAATTTTACCCAGGGTCACTCAAATGCTTATACGTGATGGATGCAAAACCAGAGCACTGAGTTTATGCTCGCCATGCCACACAACCCTCTATTAGGGAACCAGCAGCTTTTTGTGATCCAGGGAACTCAAGAAGCTTTGACTTTATCAGTACTAACAATGTTAACCTGATCACCATCTGTCTGTCTCCTGCTCTGTCTGTTAGCTGGAGCCATAGGCGGGAGCTGGAGGGGCTTATGAAGATCATCATAAAATTTATAAATTGCTTTGGTCTTCTTAAAATAAAAGACACAAGGTAAACTGTCTGGTTATGGCCTTGGCCCCAATTCAGGCCATCAATTTGCTTAAAGCCTGGACGTTGCCACACAGTGTTTAGCTGGCTTCTTTTATGCTGTCCTACCAGGTTGGCTTGCTTGCTTCTCAAAAGAGTCATGAGTCAGGGCATATAGTTCAATTATAAAGTGCTACCTACTATGTTCAAAGCCCTGGGCTTGATCACCAACACTACAAAATTACAAAGCAAACCCACCATGGGCAGACAAAGAAACAAGAAGTTGTTCTTCCATTATCAGTAAAAGATCCTGATTGGTTACAAAAGCCAGATCATAAATCCCCTCCTTTTTCAGTACCCATTTCATTCTGTCTATAAGTATTTGACCTATACACCACCCATATCTTCCCACTGAGCACAATCTTATTGATGAAGACCCCGTTCTGTCTTTCCTGGAGGTTGACCACTTTTAGAATTTTAGAGCCTCACAGTTGTAGGCACACTAGGCTGGCTGCTTATCCATGGCCTGGTGTTTTCTAGCAACATCCAAATACTTCCCTGAGCTCTCATCTTTTCTATCTTTACTTTTAGCCCAAAGGTCTACAGAACAATTAAAAAAAATAACAGATTTCTGTGTCATTCTCTGTCCTTAAAATTCTACCCCCGTATAAAAATTCAAGTTGTGTGGCTTGTGGCTCTAGACCCTGCATGCAGGTCTTTCCTGGTCCTTGAATCTCCATTCAATTCTTATTCTGCCTTCAGTATGCCATCAATGTCAAGCTCTTGCCTTCGAAGGAACCTTGCCCTCACTCTTCCCTTTGTCTGAAATGACCTTTCTCCACCTCTTCCCGTGTTGACATTTATGATCATGCAGATGTATGATTCTTTAATGTCTACCTCTGAGAATCGAAGCTCATTGACTCCTTTATTATCATTTAATCATTAGCGCCCAGCATAGAAACTGACACCCATTAAAGCCCCATGAAATATTTACTGAATGAATCAATGAGAGTGTGAAAGAATTGAAGATGAAGGAATATAGACTTTTGCTAATGAAGTTGCTATTTCAATTCCATTATCTTGAAAGGTGGACTGCTATGATTCAAGGAGCAAATCCCACAGGGTTAGATGAGCTGCAGAGATCAGAGTATAAAGAGCTTCATAGGCCATGCCAATGCATTGGGAAATTTTTTGGAGGACAATAGGAACCTATGAAAGATTTTGACTTAGTTGGTGACATAAGACTGTTTTACAGTTTGGAAAAGTGAAGTCAGAAAGATAGGTAGGAACCCACTTGGCAATCAATACCTTCAACCCTGGGCAGAGGCAGGAATTAAAGCGTATGTTTGCCATGTGTCTTGTAGAGCCAACACGGTATTATTGCTCCCTTGGTCAACTTTTTGGAAACAATCGGCCAATTATAAATCAAAGGCCTGCATAGCTGCTCATAACTAATTGTGTTTTTAAAATGTGTTTAATCACAAGCTAGAGATTATATAAAGGACTTAATTGATGTCAGGATTGGCTTCCAACAGGCTCAAGTCAGCAGTGCCATTTGTCCAGAGTTGAGTTTTATGGCATACATCACTAGACTCACACGTGGAGAGGAACAATTCTACCCACTCTGAGCACTTGTACCAGAGTTACATCAAAGGAGCTTGAGAGTGTGGCTGTGAAGAGTGAACAAGTGCTAACTATAGTAAATATGGAAGAATTGGAATGCCACCACAGAAATAATACTGGAAAAAAGCAATGCCTACCTAGGTCAGAGTACCCAAGTTAAGCCCAAATAGCTCAGGGTTCTTAGAAAAATAGCTACTCAATCTTGACCAGATGGCACAGTTCTCTGAAATTTATTGTCCTTATCTTTAAAATGAACAGGTTGTTCTGTGATCTGCTTATACACCATCTTACCCTTCATACCTTTTAAATTTTAATTTGTAGAGCAAGTCTTTTTATTTCTCAGGTTTGATTTTCTCCATACTGTATAATCTCATATCTTTAACATACTAGATGATTAGCAATTATCCCCTGGAATCTAATTTAGGGTTCAATATATCGCTAGAAGTCTATAATTATATGAATACTACCCCGATTGAGGTGCTGAAATCCCATAGGATCTCAGCAGTTCTTAAGCTCCAAAAGCACTTGTGAGCATGGTTTCTATCTGAGCTATGGAGTCTTCTTCAAATATATCCGAGGTATCTATTTCCCTTATTATACCAGGCTGTTCTGACAGCTCCCATTCTGGAACTATATAGCATGATTTGTTGTCTTTTTCTGTTACAAAAATCACATTATACTGGACGTATAGTAGTGTGTATATCTGAACTACTAGGTTTCAACTTCTGTGAAGAGAACTTGGCTTGGTATGTTACCAGCATCCAAGACAGATGACTGTGATGACCCCTATCTTACCTGACACTTGACCTTAGTCTAGTGAGCTATGATTCTATAAAATAATTGATTTCAGAAACTAAAATGTATGTCTTTTTTAAATTTTAATTTTAGAGTTATTTATTTGTTACTTATATGAGTACACTGTAGCTGTCTTCAGACACACCAGAAGAGGGAATCAGATCCTATTACAGATGGTTGTGAGTCACCATGTGGTTGCTAGGAATTGAATAAGGACCACTAGAGGAGCAGACAGTGTTCTTAACTGCTGAGCCATCTCTCCAGTCCCCTAAAATATATGTCTTAATCAACAAGATTCTCAAGAAAGAACTTCATCCTTTTCCCTTTCTGTCTCCTTGCTTGGTGTCATCCCCCCCCCCCAATCTAATTTTAAAACCTATATAGTACCTCACACAGAATAGAATCCATCCCCTTTCCCTTCAAAACATGCTTCTTATTTCCTTAAAGGCACTGCTACTGAAATACATTGTTTTCAAAGTCTGTCTTGACTAGCAGTTACCAAGTTGTTTGAAGTCCATCCCTACAATGTCTTATATCTGTCATGATTTATCTTTTCCCACAGTCCTGGACCAAGCTTATAACTAATACCTTATACTATGGAAAACTTCAAATGTAAATAAAATAAACAGAATCATGAAATGAACCCCCTATGTACCTGTCATTCAGCTTCTAGAACTACTAATATCATAACATGCTTCATCCCTTGTGAAACTTCAGCAAGTAATTTTCATGTACCAGCCATTTACTTTTTTCCCCCATCCTCCACCATTTACTTTTTAATGCTATTGAACTGTATTCCATCATATTAACAATCCATCATTTGTTTATCTGTTGTCCTATTGGTGGACATTTATTTGGGTTTGATTTCCAAGCAGCCCTTTTTTAAGGACTTCATTATGTTCTGATTTCTATTTGATAAATCCCAGAACCACAATTGTTGTACCACAGAATGAGTTTGTGTTCGGATTGATCTTCTGGTCTTCTTTTTCTTCCATCTTGTATCAGCCTCCAAAATCTGGGCACCTACCATGTTGTTCATGTCAAAGAAAAACACTGTTTATATAAAAATCTACCTTGGAAGCTCCAGTGATCTCCCTTTATCTGTGAAAAGAAGTCATGCTTGTCTGAGATGACATTCCTGATCACCTGCCATTTAACTTCAATAGTAACTGAATATTCTATGTTAACATCCTAACTCTACTCCAACTCTCTCTCTGTGCCATGGGAACTGCTCACATAGCCTCTTTGACATCAGGACCTCTGCTTACATAACTCTATCTTATTAGACTCTATGACCTATGGCAGTACATCTGTAGGACTCATTGAGAGCTGAATGGTTAGATAAGGCTGCAAAGGTATACATCTCGCATCTCTAAATAAAGATACAGGAAACACCTGTGATGTCTCGACCTCATTCTAGCCTTCCAGAAAAGAAGACTCAATCAATTCTCTAGATGCTGAAATTCTTCCAATTTTGTGAACTTTACCAAATTCACTGGGTCCAGAAAGTCCACACTGCTTATGCCATGGACAATCTGTATTGGGAATTTGAGTTGGACAATGGCAAGAGCACAGGCATCAGTGGGGGTATCAAGTTCCCTCTATCATCTACTGTGTACCCTTGCACCTTCTGCCTCTTTTAGACCCTGGGGAGGCAGATGAGCTGTGACTTGATCACAGAAGTTAAAACCAAACTCATCCATGAGATTGAACTTCACAAAAATATTAAACCAGATCTTCCCCTCTCCAAGTTTCCTACCCTTATTTCTTCCTTTCTTTTGTAGGAGGATGGACTCTCCTTTTTCTTAAGAAATGGGCAACTCATTGTGCCTAAGAGTGCTTCATACATGACTCATTTTCCCCAAACTATCAAAGACTGCTGCCCAAGCAGGGCTGGAAAGAAGAAACCAGACTTCATCCAATGCTTACAAGAGTTGATATACAGCAATGTGTTTGCCTAAATACGTTCACCTGGCCCCAACTTAAAGTGACTTCATTATTCTTTGTCTCTACTTGCTCACCTGTAAAATATGAATGATAAAATGTCTATCTCATGGGCTTTAAGAAAATAAATAAAAACAAATTCAAAATAGTAATAGTACTTGGTATTTTAGAAGAATGCAATAAACATTAGATAATGTCATCCCCTTGAATACTGTTGTCTGAATTCTGGGGGAAGGGATGGGCTACAAGAATCTAAAGGGATATGAATCCCTCCCTGTGCTGTATAATTGTTTAAACTCCCTCATTCTGAAACCATGATCAACTGAAGCTGTGTCTCCAAGTGTATGTAACCTTCGTTCTCTGCTTTCTCAGAAATGGGAATTTTAAGGTAGAAAGCTCATATTCTTCAGTCTCCCAGCCTCTAAGTTCCACCCATGCATGTCTTCTACAAGTGGTGGCAGAAATGGGCAGTGGGCATCTCAAGAAGCCATGTTGGGAAGAAGGAATTGACCTGGCAAAGTCTTGAGCCATTGAAGCCTGGCACTGCTGTGAGAACCCTTCATGACAAGTGAAGAAGAGCTGAGAGAAGGTGAGGAAGGCTACAAACAAAAGCAGGGATTGTTTTAAAAAAATGGACCCTTTTCAGAAGCTTTCAAAGCCACCCTTTCACAAAGCCTGGCAGAGATACAGTATCGAGCCTGGGCGGGAGCCAAGTACGGCCTTAATTTATTATTGCCAAACTGATTGTTGTCATTATTTGCCAAGACTTACTAATTGAACTTTTGTTGGTCTGGCTGTCCCTCCAGAGAATCAGAGCCTTTGTCACCTGCTCTCCAAGTCTTTCTGTAAGATGTGCCAAAAAGTGATCCTCATAGTAGCTAATTTCCCTTCCTGGTTCAGGTTCTTTTTTTTTTTTTAAGTGTGTTATTGTTTTTATGTTTTCTTGGTTCTTGGTTCCTCCCCAGTAAACATTTAGATGGAGTTAAAATGAAGCTCATTGACCCAAGCAAAAGATTCTTGTTGAATCATAGAAAGACCTTCCAAAAGAAATGCATGGAGACTCACTAGCTAGACTTTCCCATCATGTTTCAGGCACAGGTGACCACTCTCAGCTTCTGCTCTGTCAAGAAGGGGTATGATAGAGCAGAAGGTTAAAATGATCCAAGGAGCAGCATCAGCATTTGTTAAAATGCATCTTCTTGGGCCTCACTCCAGAGCTACCAAATCAGTAATAATGTTTCTCAATGAACCAAGATTGAGGAAACAGTTTGTACATTGGGATGGATGATTCTTTGTAGTGGGGTAGCTCTATGCACTGTGAGACATTCAGCAGCATCTTTGTCATATATCCTTAATTTCCATATCTCTCCTTCCATATCCCAATGTGATGACCAAAACCACCTCCAGTCCTCACCAAGTATCTCAGGTAAAAGAAAGTCACCCTTTGATGAATTAATGGGTGAGTGCATGTTATTTCTACATGCTCTAGGTCTTGTCTGAGGTATATTAACAAACTGCCAGATCCTCCACGTGACTCTTTAGCCAGTGATAATAAAGAGTACAGGAAAATGAATCCACAGGCAACTTCCTGCAAACACATGGAGTTTTTTTTTTTAAATAAATCCTTTTTTTTTAAACCCAGCCTTGGGCGAGTGCACGTTGCTTTGGTTTTAAGAGCTAGTTTGTTTGCTAGATTACTTGATATATTCAAATCAAAACAAAAACCATAGAAGTTTGGCCTCCTCCCTATCACTTCATTTGCTTGCTATCTCTAAGGGAGAGACAGGGGGACTGGTTTTATGGTGGATGCTTGTAATAAACCCAGATGTATAAGTTGCACCCTCTAGCTCTGTCTCTCACCATCGGCATGGAAGGTCTCCTCAAGCAGTTCCTTCTGTGGAACATTCCTTCTGCTCATTCTTGTTACATTTGAATTTGTAGAGTATCCAAGCCAGTATCACTAGCTATCAGGCAGTATTACCCTCAGTATATTTTGACCATTGCGCACTCTTCAGGAAGGTGACATTTACAAAGATCAACTTGGATGAACTCAGTTAAATCTCAAAACAACTGACCGTAAAACACCAACTCAAAGATACAATTTGCTTATTCATTGATTTGGAATTTATTGAGCACCGTTGTGTCCCAGCACTGTGTTGGATCCCAAGAATATGAAGGAACCAGACAACCTCTGTTCTGGAGAGTTTATCAAATGAAACTAGGAGCTATTTCCAATGGGATGAAAGGCCCCTGATAGAGCACTGCCATTAGCACTGTAGGACCAATGACATCTCTGTGCTTGGCTCATCACAATGTACTTGTTGAGTAACCTTTACAAGGAAATCATCATGCAGAAATAATAACAACAAAAATAATTCTATCCAATGTGAGTGCTGATTTGATTTTTAAGGAAAAAAGTAAGAGGGAAGAGTAGAAAATTTACAGCAGACAAAGTTGAGATGGGACAAGAGACTTGTTTGGAGAAATGTTTTCTTGCTTATCTGCTGCTCTATTAAAAATATACCTCATGATGCATAAGAATTGGGGAAGAGCTTAGCTGGGTTGGTTCATCTGTCATTAGCTTGGTGTCAGCTATGTGGCTGGAGCTGAATGTTTATTTTCAAGATGGCTTTTTCATGGATGACTTTGATGCCTTGGTATTCACTGGCTTCTCTCTCTCACCAGGACTCTCTCTCTCTATGACCTTTCCACATGACTTAATTTCCTATAATATGACTATCTCTGGATAACTAGGCTTCTTATATGGCATCCAGTAGCCCCTAGAGCAAATATTTCAAAGAGAATATTTCAAAAGGCCTGGGTAGAAGACAGTGAGATCCTTACACTCTAGAGTTAGAAGATTTTGAGCATACTTCTGGATCTTAATAATCAAACAGCCCAGAGTCTGAGGAGACAGAAGAAATAACCTCAGTCCTTTCTGAAAGATAGTTTCCTAACAGAAGGAGGGAGCAGACTTAATGACAAATGTCTTAGCCAAGTGAGTTCCCAGGATGGAGAGAGAATCAAGACTGAAGAACCCAAGGCAGCAAGCATAGCAATAATCAAACTCCCTGAATTCTGAGAGAGAAGGTAGGGAAGGTTTAAGCATAAGGGTGGGAGCAATGGGGTAATTTAACTGGATTCACTTAAAATTATCCATCTCTGACAGCTATGTGGAGTTCAGAAAAATGAAATACCACCGGAGGCAAGGAGGTGAGCTATGAGGATGTCTCTATGGCTCAAGAGAGCAAAAGTTCCAGAAGATACTGACGGCTACATAATGGAAGATGTCACAAGGAGAAGCTATGGAAAGTCAAAATACCTGAAGGTTCCAGAAGCCTCTCCCAACACAATCATTTTTCCTTCAGAGAGGAGAAGAAAGGCCTTATTTCTTTTCTGGGAACTTGTTGAACTTAGGAAAAATGGCAGCTGGCAACTAAGTTTGCCCTCTGAGGCTTAATAGCCGCCCCACTTCTTCAGGTTTGTTAGGAGAGCCCCTGAGGAAAACAAACAGGATTGGTGTGAAGACCATTAGAAGAGGCTTCCAGAACAAAGAGGCCATTTGGCAGCTGTTGCTCAGAGCTGACTGAAAGAAACAAAAGAGTTTGTTGAGCAAACATGGAAGGAGCCTAATTGATGCAATTAAGGTGAAATTAAATAAAGGAAGGTTTGAGCCCCTAAGTTCATGGAAAATTTTTCACAGGGGTGTCACAGGGCTAGCCATTTGGTGCTTTTAAATAAAGGAAAGCACAGGATGTGGGAAATTGGCCTATTTGACCCTCTGGGGTAGATCAACTGTGATGATGTGGAAGACGTGTGTGCAATTGTTGGGCACTGGCTGCCAAGCCTTGGGTTGGGCATGACTGAGAGTTGGATATGATGGAGTTCTGCAGCAGATACTCTTAGGATTATTCACATACAAATACCCCCACCCACACATGCACACATGCACACATACAAATACCCCCATGCACACATACAAGTACCCCCACCTATACAGACACACATGCACACATGCACACATGCATGCCCGCACACACAAATGCACACATACAAATACTCCTCACCCACACAGACTCAGACAGCATGGGGGGACCTCATACTCTGCTGCTATAGGGTCAAGTGTGTTATACATACAAATATGTTGTGTTGAATGATGAAAAATTAAATGGCAAGCAAGTCATGATGTTTGTCCTTTAACAGTTTAATTCTCAAAGAACAGTGAGTCTTACCTCAGAGCAACCGTGTTGCCCAGTTGGCATTTGAAAAGTAAATGCCAAGAAACATTTTACAGCAAAGGTATGTGCTCCTGGCACCTGGCATAGTTGTATATGCTGCAATGTGTCTGACACTTCCACCTCCCAAAGTTTAGGAAGGCTGTTGCTGAGCACATACAAGGCACTCAGTGATAACGCAAAGCTTTAGACAACATTTTTCATGCTAGGACAACCCAAGGCTAAAATCGATCAACATTGTAGCAGCGCCATACTGCTCAGGAGATATACACATCTTTTCTCAGCAGACCGTGAATTTTTTGAGTACTGGGTATTACTCAAATACTTCTGTTGGTTAGAAACAGACACAGACTAAAGAGAGGGCTCAGTGGTTAAGAGCATTTGTTGTTCTTCCAGAAACCTTGAGTTCCACTCCTATCAATATGGTCTCTGCAGGCACTTGCACACATGTGGCATGTGCGCGCACACACACACACACACACACACACACACACACTTTTTAACTATTTAAAAAATATAAAAATCACAAAAGCAGACTAGATTACAGTTTTATTTCTACGGAACAGGTATGGGAAACTATGGTCTAATTACTCAGACTCAGTTTTTTTTTTTCCATTGTACGATATGAAAAAAATATATCTTGTGAGAAAATGTAAAAATCAAATCCACTCATTAGTGAGGCATTTAAGAGAGCACATATGGTCATTATTTCGTTACTGTATTGTTGTCTCTTCCATCTAGCCCTGTGCTCTATAAATCTGGGCAAATGAATAAGCAACTGAGTTATCATCTTCTCTGTGATAGATTCAAGTTGTACAGCGTGACCCTCAGTAGGATGGAACCTCCCAATCCTCCTTGGCTCCTACTTTCCACAGAAGAGGTCACCTATACATATAGGAACTATATAGGAGCCCAACTGGGGCAAACAAACGAACAACAAATAGGCTAACCTCACTATACCCGAGGACCTCCTACTAGCGTGATATGAAGTGGTCACCCAGAAAGTGGTAAGGTCCCTGAGGAGTTCCATGGTACTGTTCCCACAGCGTGACTCTGGGTCAACTTCTTCAGCTTGTTCTCAAAGAACTGAAAAAAAGCCACTGTGTCCTCCATTTCTTTCACTTTCCTTGGCACTTCGTCCACACCAGAAACATCTGATGTTCGGTCTGGTGGTAGGTCAATATTGAAAACTTCTGGATTTTTCTCTAAGCACCTCATTTTCTCTCCCTGTCTTTTGGGCAGCTGGGTGAAAGGATGATTTTTAAATCAATTTATTGATGTTTAAAGTTTTGGTAAGGGCAAAACTTCCTTCCAGCCTAATATCTAACTGTGTCTGCTTTGGGAAGAGGAATGCATAGTGGAAGAAGGGGAACCCTGGAGCCTCGTCACTTATACAGCAGAATTCATACAGTGCCAGGGACGACAAACCAACTGGGAAGACATGGATCGCAAGATCAGCTCAGAAGAGGGAGTGGGCAAGTCTGTACTAACACAGAGAGCATGACTTCATTTTTATTATTTTCTACTGTGCTCTGAGGTCTGCAAACATCTGAAGGCACAAACAAGATCTGGAGCCTTCCTCCTTATCAAAGTGTATTTATAGGCTACTGATTTGCATCTTCAGTCTTCATAAACAAAACAAGTCACCATTGCCATTCAGGAATTTCTCCATGAGCTTACTTAGAAGCTTGCCTAGTGACAGCCTGCAGCAGAGATGAAGGCCAAGGGAGAAGAACCAAGAGTGGTCTGGACCTAGGGGAAACAACACTGTGGGCAGCAGAGAGTGTTGGGGGTTGAGTGTCTGCCTTAGTCTTAAACTATTATGAAAACAAAGTCCCATTTTCTGAATTTTAATTTTAAAAACTCACAATACATCTTTCTACTTTGTCAAACTTCAGTAAATAACACCTACGTACATAAAATAATTTTATTCATTATTTCAGAAATATCTCTTGACTGTGGGCTAAATACCAAAGAAAAGAAAAATGATAATTATTTCGGATGAACAGGCCAAGCTGCCATACAGGACATGTCTGTCATGGAAAAAGAGCAAGGCAAGGGGAAATGTTGGGAGGCACAGTGAGGAAGGCATATAAGTTAATTTGAACACACCTATTGTCTCAATCGTATTGAAGGATCAGTAATAATGGAGACATTGGTCTGAGCTTAGACAGATCATTATTGGATGGATGCTCTTGCAGAGGAATCATCTATCAAGTTGCAATAGGCTTTGTGAAAGAGTATCCCAGCGGGGTATATTGTGATCATTCTTGCTGTCAAACACAGGTGGACATGATTCCTTCCCTCATAAATTTCTGGTCTTATGCTTTAGATAGGTGAATCCATTTTCATTGTGACAGAGTGCACAGCAACTGGGCATTGTTCTAAATCCCAGGGATACAACAAAGAGAAGAGTCTTTGGAGATCCTTTGTGGTCTTATGCTTCTTTATGTTTGTCTGTTAACAGATACATAGGGAAAATAGATCAAATGCTAGAAGGCAGAGTCAACGCAGCTGAGACAGCTAATGTTGGTGTATGACCAGGACCTGGAAAGGTGCTGCAACCTTCCATTGAGTCTTCAGTGAGCACTTCCCTTCCAAAGCTGGGAAGAGAGTCAGACCAAACCAAACCAATGCTTCTGTTAGCTTTAATAATGAATCTTGAGCCAATGCCCTAAACCACTAGTTTTGAAAGATGATTGAGCCAGAGCCAGCTCTAAGCCAGCCAAGCATGAAGTCAGCCCATAGTTGCTGGCACTTCTTACTGGCGGGTGCTAGAGCTGTTGATTTTTCACACTATCTGAGGAACTGGAGATGTTCCTCAGAGAGAGACATTTGTATTGTTAGTTTTAAGAGGGATCGTGTCTAGATCAGTCATGATGGACCCTAAGATACTATTCCTGTTCTATAATTATTCTGCTCCTGAGAATTAGTCTTTTTCCAATAGAATTGACCTAGACTTCATATTTAATCTTTGCTTGTGTGGGAAAACAGCAAGGGATAAATTGACCATAAGTCCCAGGCACACTTGAGTGTCCTACATTCCATGCTCGGAATCCGAAAATCCCTCATAACTTTACTTCTACCACTTTAGTCTGGCCGGCTATCTCCTCCTCCTCCTCTTCCTCCCTCTCTTCCTACTCCTTCTCCTACTCCTCTTTATCCTCTTTCTGAATCACTTCATAGTCTAGGTACCCAGACATCAAACCTATGACAATCTTCTTGTCATGGCCTCTTGAGTACTGAGATTATAGATCTTCATGGCCATGCCCACCCAGCACTTTCCATATTCACTCAAGTGCCTTCCTCAAATCTTGTGGCTCCATGTCCTCCTTCACTTCACTAACTTGTCTCAAACCAGGCAGCTATGAAAGATGTGATATCATCTGTCATGAATACCTTAGTTTAATCTAAAAGGGCCTATCTCTTGTAGATAATTGAATAGTAGATCTTATTTCTAACCAAGAAGAATTTCAATGATTAATAAGTTTGGGGACAAGTGTGGAAGGCATTTAGTGTAAATGACTCCTGGGAAATATTTTTCATGACGGAGACCCCATAGATCACTACTTTCCTCCTCCTTTCTCCTCCCCCCTCCTTTTCAGATTTGTTTTTATTTTTATTTATATCTATGTGATTTTATGCCACATGGGTGGGTGCCCCACTCAAGCCTGAAGCCAGAAGAGGCACCTGACTACTATAGTCACAGGCAGTTGTGAGTTAAGCAACATGGGTGCTGGGAACCTAACTTAGGTCCTCTAGAAAAGCAGCAAGGGCTCTTACCCACTAAGCTGTCTCTTTAGCCCCATAGCTTCTCCCCTTCAACAGTACAGTGAAATGATTCCCCTGTAGAGATGCATGCAATGACTCCCAAGGCCCTTCATCCTTTGTGTAGCAGGATAGAGGTGTTAGGGGAACCTTGTTTATAAAGGGACTGAAGGGCACTTGTCAAAGTCATTTCCACAATTTCTTTTTTCATTATATCTTAAGGTCAACCTCAGTGATTTTTAGTTTATTTTCTCAATAAGCATTAAAAGTAATTGCCCCTATTTTTCACTATTTAGAATATTTTTTACCTCTAAAACACTTACTCAGTAATAAGTATATCATAAATTATTGGTTTAGAATAGATACCTTTGTGTAACGGATACTACTTTTTCTCTCCCCAGTATCTTTCTTTTGGGGACTTACTCTACCTGACATAACACGCAGCCTACAATAGGGTTGCCTTTACTAACTTTGGGTAGCCATCTAACCATTGGCATACAGATAAATATCTCATCTGTCTGGATCGGCAGTGGATTGGGAGGAAGTCAGACTCAAGGCAGGTGACAAAGACATTCCCCAAATGCTGTTAGAACCCAACCCCTTTTTCTTATCTGAGATCACTGGTGGTGGGGGTCATGGAAATCTATAGCTGATAGTAGTCATCTTTGCTGTCACATGGACATTTGGGAACAGAAGCCAACAAATAACACAGGCCTTCCTTAACAAGGCCGAGGGGATTTCCGAATAAAGGGGACATCTAGGGCTAAGCCATATAAAATTCTAGGCAAGCCAGGACAATTGGACACTCTATCATGGAGAGTCCATATGATGTCATTAAAGCACTTGTCCTTTGATGGGTCAGAGATGGTCTATTTCTCTTATGAGAAACAATAACCTCTTTTTGCCTTAGCAAGCAGAGGGAATCCTATCACTGTAGCTTCTCGCTCCTCAAGTAAAAATTCACTTGTCATTCTCATCAGATTATTAGAACAGTTGCAAAAGCTCAAATACTTTTAATGTATGTATATTCTTAACATTTGGGACCATAGGCATTCAGAGAACTCATGCTGGGATCCACTAAAATAGTTTCACCTCCTCCTTACAGACACTGACTCTGAAACCCATTCTAGCATGCATGTGCCGCGCCCAACCTCGACCAGCAAGGAAGACACGACCACAGGAGATCTTCTTCAAGCAGTTTTACTCAGGAACCTTGATACAACCTTCTGACTCTCTCTCTCTCTTCTGGCTCTCTCTCTTCTGACTCTCTCTCTCTCTCTCTCTCTCTCTCTCTCTCTCTCTCTCTCTTTCCTGACTCTCTTCTCTCTCTCTTCTCTTTCTTCTCTCTCTCTCTCTCTCTCTCTCTCTCTCTCTCTCTCTCTCTCTCTCCCTGGGGAACGCCCTGCACCATACTTAAATAGCTAGCACTGGCCAGTCCTAGCAAGCCACGTGGGTCATGTAGATAGGCTGTCACTATGCAGAAGCTAGTGGGCCAGACAGACATAGCCAAATAAGGACTTGTTTACTGCAAGGAGCGCTCACCATTGGGAGGGTGGAAGGCGGAAACCAGCGCCATCTTTGAGGCACGGCATGTTGCAGCTCTCTACATGCATGTATGTGCATACACACTGTATCATCACCACCATCATCACCACCACCACCACCACCACCACCACCACCACCACCACCACCACCATCTTGTAGGGTTTCTAGGTTTCTGCCAGTATGAATTTGGAAGAAGAAATGTAGACCCAAAAGTGGACTGGTGACCAAAAGTCCAGCCTTTTCTTCAGAATCAACAGTCTAGTCATGGACCCTATTTCTGAATGCGCCTATATGAAGGTGCAGGGCAGGAGCACAGAAGCAAAAGGATGCCCTGCATCCTGATGCGCCCAAGTTCAAAGGGAATGAATCAGGGCGGGATTTGAAGAACGCTGTCTCCACCCCAAGGCATTTCCATCCTTTTATTGCTCTCCCAACTTTATGGTTACTCTGAGCACTGTAGCTTATTTGCTACTTCCCTGGGTAGGGCAGATATTTCAACAGATGTGCGCTATGCCAACTATCACCTACAGGGAAGGAGATTATAAAGGAAAGAACATTTGAGAGGAATTAACCAAAACAAACAAAATGGAACGTCAAAAAGCAGAACGCCACCGGGAGCTCTTTTTTTTTTTTTTTTTTTTTTTTTTTTTTTTTTTTTTTTTTTTTTTTGGCCAGGGAGGTTGGAACAGGGAATGGATTAAGTGCTGCTCTAAAGGTTTCCGAAGCTGTTTCCTGCACCAATGTGTGTCTGCTCATTTTTATATCCTAGAACAGAGAACTAAGAGGCACAGGAAACTTAAGGATTGTTGCATCCGTGAAGGAGTCTTTTAAAGAGACTGGGTGCCAGAGGCAAAGAAGTGTGAAGCCGACCCTCACATCCTCCACTGGTTGTCCTATCACCTTGAGTAAATCAGTTACCTTCTCTGAGCACCAATTTTTCTCAGTGCTAAATGGACATACCTGTTCTACAAGCCTATTATAAGGAGTCTGGATAGGTTACTTGAAACACCTAGAACTGTAACTGGGATGGGGTACTTGTCAGTAAATAGACTTTCAAAGATAGAATTAGTGGTGGGAACTATGATACACTATTTACATAAATACTATCAGATACCTGCTGTGCTCTGAGCCCTGCAAAGTGCAGAGAATACCATGGGAAGCAAGAGGAATTCCATCCTTCTCAAATGTGAACCTTGGTGTCTAATAGAGGGTTCATAACAGTCAGATGAAGTGTAAGTGGTGGGAAGGATACACAGGGTCTTGGGGAGGGAGGAAGATTCTCAAAGGAAAGAACACTGACATTTGAGAACTCAGGACATCTCAGAGGTAGCCACTGCGGTAGTAGCAGCACCCATGGGCAGGCCATTAATGAAGATATAAAATTCATTCCAAAATCATTATTTAAAGGGAAAAGGTTCAATGAACTGGGAAAAGGTGTTCAACCAAAGCTTTACCAAGAGGGCATTTCTATAGGCTACTGTCATGGTTTTTTTTTCTAGCAACTCCAAGATTCATACCTGGCATCCTGTACTCCCTTGGTTCTCTCACTGTAATATGTGCATCTGTGTCTAAAGGCATTTTCTTTAAACTACATGGCACCTTTGACAGGCTTGAAGCATCAGGGGCCAGAAATTCATAGGTAAGATCTCTAACCATGGCTCTCTAATTCAGTCACCAAAATGTGTAGGACATCCCAAGCCTCATGAGTCCCTCTAGGTCTACCTGGGCCCTCTAGGTCTACCTGGGAGGTGCACAGAGCACAGAGAAGGGGTATTCGAAGCAGAGTAGCACTCTTGTCTCTTTTCTGAATTTCTCCCAATGTTTCTAGATGGTATATGCACACCCCCCACTTGCTACTGCAACCTTCATTTTCTACCTCAGTATATGGCCAATGACCATGATAAAGAGGTTTCATCTCTCACAGTGAGAGCTTTATAAAGTTTAAGACTTAGATTCTATTCTATGCCAGAAGGAGATGATTACTTCTACTGTTAGTTAAACATTAATGTTCAAAGGACTCTTCTTTTTGTCTATTTTGTCCCTTATTTATTCAACACATATTTATTAGCAAAGGTCATTTGTCAGCATGACTTGAGCCATAGCCAACCTTGGAGGGGGTAACTCAGGTTGAAATGGAGCTAAGCCAGACCTCCTTCACAACTCCACAAGGTCTCACAGGCCCCTTCCTCCTGCTCTTGTCTGCCTACCACCCAGAGCCACTCTGGTACTCTCTGAATGGTCTGAATGGTCATTTGTCACTTCTAGTCTCTTTCAACCCACTTTATAGAAACTTGAGAGTATTCATTCCCAAAACTTTCTCTCTTAGTTTTCCTCTTAAAGTAACCTGTGTGCTGGGAATAAAGCAGGTTTGAAACAAATCAGATTTTTCACAGGCAGTAAAAGAACTTTAAAAAATGGCTAAATAAATAAATAATAAATACTGATTAAATTCATTGCAGAACTGGTGAGGTGAAGACAGAAACAGCAGAGAATAGTTGAAAGTTGTGCTAATCCTCTGTAATTGATTTTTCTCGAGGGCATAGAATACAGATGCAGGCTTTGCCCCATGTAGGCTTTCTACAAAGAAACAGAGAGCCCAGTAGAACTGTGCTGGTTGGAAAGACAAATTTGAAATTGAATATTCTCAAGCACACACCCAGTTTTCTTTTAAACATTTGTTGCATTCTCGAGCTGTTTGGCTTTGAGTTTAAACTACAAGGCAAAGACCCAGTGAAACATAATGAGATTTCTACGACAGCTCAGAGAGTAGACTAGGATAGACTATCTTTGAAAGGAAGAATGTCCCAATATACTAGATGCTTCAAAAAGAGAGAGTGGGTTTTGTTTGTTTGTTAAGTTGGTTGGTTTGTTGGTTGGTTAGTTGGTTGGTTGGTTTTCTTTAAGCAGATAAGCAGAAGTATTTGCCCTATCTCATGAGGGCTGGGCTGAAGCAAGTCTGAGTATAGCTATGGTAAGTTCCAGTCTCTGGTTCATTCATCTAATTGGGGATTAGCCATTAAAGAGAATCAGCTAAGTGATAGTCTTGGTATTTATTATGTACAGTGTGATATCCTAAAAACATACACCAAAGGACTAGGCAAAAGCAAACAACATAGACAGAGCAATGGGAAGAAAACTGAAACTGACCAGATACCAGAGTTAGGACTCGTGGTATGAGTCCTCATGAGTCAAATATTGGAGAAAATAGAAATGTTGAGAAATAGCTTTAAGGGGGAGGAGGTTTCCATTAGATATTTGAAATCTTTAAAAATAGTCAAATGCCAGAATAAATGGCTCAATCAGTCAAGGCTTACCTCACAAGCATTAGGACTCAATTTCAATTCCCAGAGCCAAAGTAAATCTGTCAGGCATGGTGATACATGCATGTAATCCCAGTGTTGTGAAGACGGAGACAGGAGCTCCCTAGGGCTTGCTGGCCAGCTATTCCAGCTAATTGGTGAGCTCCAGATTTCTTGGTGAGAGACCCTGTCTTAAAGTAGGTAATAATACCTGAGAATAATACCTGAGGTTATCCTTTGGCTTCCACACATGTTTATACATGTACCCCCAAGCACATAAATGTGAACTCAGTTTTTCATATATTTTATATGCCAAACAGTGTTCGCCCCTTCTCCAATCCTCCCAGATCATACCCTACCAACTTTGTGTTCTTCTCTGTCTGTCTGTCTGTCTGTCTCTCTCTCTCTCTCTGTCTCTCTGATTCTGTCTCTCTTGGTCTCTTTGTCTCTGTCTCTCTGTCTCTGTCTGTCTGTCTCTTTGTCTCTGTCTGTCTTTGTCTCTGTGTCTCTGTCTCTGTCTCTCTGTCTCTCTCTCTCTCTTTCTCTCTCTCTCATAAAATAAAACAAAAAAAATAATAAGACTTTTTGAAAACACAGTGATACAAAACCCATAAAACAAACAAACATGGAGTTTGCTTTGTGTTAGCCAACTGCTCCTGGGCACAGTCCAGCCCTGAAGACAGAAGGCTCATTTGACCCCTTATCCATGCTATAATTTTGTCTGTTTTGAACTTATTCAGGTTTTGTGCATGTTATCAAAGTCTCTGTGAGTATCTCAGTCCTATTGTGTCTGGAAGTCACTCTTTCCTTGGAGTCATCTACCACCTCTGGCTCTCACAATCTTCCTGCCTCCTCTTCTGCATAGATCTCTGAGCCTCAAGGCTAGGGGTTTAATGAAGACATTCCATTTAACACAGAAATGCACAATGGACAATGGACAGATACTGGGGGAGTTGGGGACACTCAGTTGTTCTTTATGACAACTGTGTAAACTACATTTAGCATTTGAATTTTATAAAGCAAGAGATTAACCCACACTAAAGCTTGTTGTTGCTACCTGTTATACTCATTTTCCCACTAAATACCACAACATTTCATTTTAGATTTAAAAGAGTAATACCAGTATCATTATTTACGTGAAATGGGAAGTCTGAATAAACATGGTAGGGGATGGAGAATGGCTAAGAACTGGAAAAAGGAAAGCATTAAGGAGCAGAAAGGAAGAAGTCCCGAAGTTAAGTAAGAGAAAATAATGTATGATGAAGAAAATGAAGGCAGCCGGATGTTAGCATTGAGAAGCTCAGTGAGTTGATAAACTCTTGCCAAATTAATCAAAAATGTAAGTCAGAACCATTTATTTGTGTGTGTGTGTGTGTGTGTGTGTGTGTGTGTGTGTGTGTGTGCGCACGCGCGCACTGTCTGTAATCAATTGGACAAAATTAAGTAAAAAGCTAAATTACGAAAACTAATTTAAAAAGTCAACAGGACTATGACATGGACTTGTATCCATCATGAAAATCATTCCCCAAAAGGAAATTCTGCTTTCACTCAAATTAGTTTCACCAGTGTATTCTTCCACGTGTGCAAAGAACAGGGGAGCTAAACCTGCTGGGTATTCTTTTAGGAAGTAGAAAAGGAGGGGTTCATTCCCCCCCCTCTCTCAAATAACCTCCAAATGAAAATATGGCTCAGAATTCATATGTAGAAAACAATACAGACCATTTTATCTTTTGACCATAACAGGAAATTATAAACTAATATTTATAAAAGGATTATCATATAGTAAGGATAATCATTATTATCAAATAGGGTTATGCCAGAATAAAGTTCACATCATCCACAGGTAGAGTTTAACGTTCAATTAATGGCAGCTCATTAATGGAAAAAAGAGAGGAACTTGTGCTCATCTATGAAGAAAAGATTCTTGTAAGTTATAAAACTAAACCCTAAGTTTAAGTCTTTGATAAAGTACAGTTAGAAGAGGGTTTTTTTTTCCTCAATGTGTAGATAATCTACAAGCAAGCAGTGTTACTGCGATGTCTAATGGCAAACCTTTGAATATCTTCCCCATAAAATCAAAAATAAGACAAAACTCTCATTATATAGAAAAAAGAATCATTTTTTTAAAAAATCATGCTTAATTAGATAGCCAAATTAATAAAAATTAACCATAAATCTTCCTATCATAAAACCACACAAAAATTAGTTACAGATGTATTTTTAGACCTAGGACTTGAACTGTATTAATGAAACTCTGAGGTACAGAATATGCTATGCTATCCAACAGCTGCACAGTGCACATTCTTCTCAGCGTGCACAGAACATTCTCTAGGAAAGGCCATTTGTTAGGACACAAGCTTTTACAATTTCAGAAGACAAATTATTTTGAGAATTTTTCTCAATTACAAAGATATGAATTAAAAGACAATAGGGATTTTGGAAAATTTAGAAATACGGTTTGAATTTGGAATGCCCATGCCAACTCGTTTTTTGAGCTTTTTGTCCCAAGCTTGTGGCACCATGTTGAGAGTTGAGGATCCTTTAGACCATGGGGGCTGCTTGCCATAAGCTGGTTATTGGAAGTGAGTCTTTGAAGGTCTGCCTTTCCCTGCTTCTAGCCTGAGTCCTGCCTGCCTGCTCTTCAGCATGAACAAGCAGCTCCTACATGTTCCAGCCACCATGAGGAGAGCTTCTGTCAACATAAACTAAAATCTCTCTGAAATTGTGTGATGGTTAATCTTGGTTGTCATTTTGATGGGATTTGGGATCATCATGAAAAGAAACCTGGGAATGACTATGAGGGACTTTCTAGATTAGGTTAATTAGGTGGAAAAAACATACCCTAGATATAGGAGGCACCTTTCCACAGGGTGCGGTCCCAAGCAAGCAAGTAAGCTGAGAAGCAGCATTCATTGCTTTGGCTTCTCTTGCTGCTGTCATGACTTCCCCATCTTGATGGACTGTACCATCAAACCATGAGTCATAACCCTTCCTCCCTTAAGTCTCTTTGTCAGCATTCCATTCCGGCCATAAGGAGAGTAACTCAAGTCTAAAAACTGAGTGACATGTCCCCAAAGAGCCAACCAGTCAAGAGAGAGACTTAGAGAGGAATTTAGAAGTATTTTGAGAGAGGTAAAAAACACAATATTTCAAGACTTTTGAGACATGGCAAAGCAATTTTAGAAAGAAAGCTTAAGACAACAAACCCATAAAAGAAGATTCCAAGGCATCTGGAAGTAGAAAATTGAGAGCAAACTAAATTATAAGGAATAAAATGATAAAGATTAGGGGAAATAAGTCAAACGGAGACTAGAAAAAGAACAGAAAAGATCAACAAAATCTGTTGGAAGATTCTGCTATTTAAAGTCATAGTCTACCATGTCTGGACCGCTTCCCTGAGCTCAACACAAAATGGAGTATACTTCTCTTTCCCTCTTCTCTACACTATCTGGGGAGCCCCAACCCCCACCCTCTACCTAAGGAACATCATGTAATCCTTGGCAAAATGACAGGTTCAACTTCCTGGAATCCTCTCCATGGAAATGAACCTTAAGCCTTAGCCAATGAAACTTCACCTTAAGAGGAGCCCCTTCCCACTTTCCAAAGTTTATATAGTCCTTGTTCAACAGGAATAAAGAGCACAAGGTGTGAAGACACCCATCCCCCATTCCACACTTCCCTGCAACCCCTGCCTATTGGGCAGCAGTGCCTGGAACCACAAAGTTAAAAGTTCAAAAAAAAAAAAAAAAAACAGAAAAATCAAACAAAATCAGAATTGAATGAGGAAACATCACTCCTGGGATTACAAAAACATACAAAGAATCACAACAGTGTATGAACAGTTATATGCCAGCAAATTAGATTAGATGAAAGAAATAGATGACTTCCTAGATCAATATAACCCAGCAAGACCAAACCATGTCTAAAGAGAAAATGTGGATAACTAGGAATAAGCACAGAGGAGAGAGGCCTGGTAATAAAAACCCAGAGAATCTCTCTGGACCTGATGGCTTTGTTGCTGAACTCCACCAGCCATTTAAAGAAATAAGCACCACCCCTTAAACTCCTCTAAAAATTCAAGAGGGAATATTCACACACTCATTTTCTAAGGTTAGCATTGCCCCAATGCCAATCCAGATGGCACACTATAAGAAAAATTGCAGTTCAAGATCCCTGTGAGCATAAATGCAAAAGCCTTCAACAACATATGAGTTGGACAAATTTCACAACACATTGACAAGATTACCTACAATGGTCACATGATTTATCTCTGGACTCCGAGGATGAGTCAATGTACATGCCAATAAACGTGGTATGTTGCATCAATAAAATGAAGGACGGAACCCACATAAACATCTCAACGGGTGCAGAGGTGTCTGACAAATACTAACATGCTTTTCTGATTAAAAACTGTCAACAAATTACATATGTACCTCAACAGAATCAAAGATCATAAGGAGCCAGCCCAAAGAAAACATCACACTTAACGGTGAGAAGGAGAAAGCTGGTCCTGGAGAGACGGGTCACTGGTTAAGAGCACTTGCTACTCTTGCAGAAGACCTGGATTTGATTTCCAGCACCCACACAGCAGCTCACAACTGTCTGTAACTCCAGTGTAAGAGGATCTGACACCCTCTTCTGGCCACCACAGGTTCTGCATAAACATGGCACATACACATATGCTGGCAAAATACACAAAAAGCAAAATATTTTTTTAAAAAATAATAAAAACCCTTTTCTCTGAAGTATTTTCTTATACACAAAACACAGATGCCCACTTTTTACTGCTTTTCTTCAACATAGTATTTGGCATTCCAGCCCAAGCAATTAGGCAAGAGAGTAAAGAAAAGACATGTATATGTGTTGGTCTCTTTTGCATTTATAATGTATTTCTTGAGGTTCAGGAGCATGGCACTGACATTGGCTCTGCTTTGGTGAAGGCCTCATATAGACGCATCATAATGATGGGATAGTGTGCTAGAGGAAGAGATTCATCACATCAGAAAGACAAGAACTTAGAGTTGGAAGAGGATCCAGATTTGCTCTTTATATAAAAACCTTCTCTTAAGCACTAAATCAGGTTCCAGGAGAGCTGCTACCTTCTGAAAATGGCTCTCAATGACCTCCCATTAGGTTCCAGCTCTTAAAATTCCTGTCACTTCAGGTGATCTCACTGAAGACTAACGAAAGTACTATTTGAAGACAAGTTGAATCTGAACAATAGCATCATCCAAGTTGGGCAGGAGATCAGTCTCTTTTTCAGATCACACACACACACACTCTCTCACACAAACATATCCAACCAAAACACTATACAAAAAATTGTTGAAAGTAATAAATGAATAACAATTTGTTAAAATAAAAAATCTCATTTACAATCACTATAATAAGAAAAAAACCTTAGGAAGTATTAAGTCAAGGAAATTGAAGACCTACAGAGCAATACTATAAATTTGTAACATAAATGAAGAGACAGTATACGGAAAAAAACCTATGTTCATGAGTTTAAAATATTAATATATCAATTTTATCTAAAGTGAGCTAAATGTTCAATGCAATTCCTGTCAAAATTCCAACCATGGTTTTCATATAAATATAAAAAAATCCTACAATTTGCATGGATCCACAAAATGCTCTCTAAAACCAAAACAATCTTTAGTATCATATCATCTGAGTATAAAATATTCTTCAATGCAATATCGCTAAAAGATTCCTTCTCATTGGCGCATAGAACCCATAGATCTGAAATGAACCCACACATTCAGAATAAGGTTCCTTTTGACAATAATGCCAATAAAAATGGAGAAAGAAGAGGGTTTTTTTTTTCAACAAGTGATACTGGGAAAACTCGATGTCACATTTGGAAGAATGAAATGGACCTTCACTTCAAAATACATACAAAAACCAACTCAAAGTAAGTGTTTAATGTAAGTCAGCCAATCAAAAACAAGTACTTGAGCATGAGTCCTCCAATTGTGAACACACTGGTGAGACCTCAATGATATTCATCTGGACGTTGATGGTTTTGGATATGATCATACTTCCCCCCTAACTGCATGCAGGAAGAACAAAAATAGACAAATGTGATTACAAAACACCTCTTCCTAGCAAAGAAAACAACATAGTGAGGATAAAATGGAGGGAATATTTATAGTCTGTGCATCTGATAAAGACCTAATATTTGATATGTAAGTTTAGATCGAACAACTCACGGGACTAAAACAAATAATCAAATTAAAAATGAACCAAGAACCTACGAATAGGTACATCAAACAGTGTTCCGCACCACTAACCATTGGTGAAATGTAAATTGAAACCACAGGTATCACCTCACACTTGTGTGGATGGCTATTACCAAAACGCTGGAAGACAGCATGTGCCTGTGAGTTGCTGACAAAGGTAATTGTTGTGTGCAACTGTTTGGAAATATAAATTGGTACAGTGATTATGGGAAAATGTGAACATTTTTTGATGAGAGTAAGAGGAGAATGTGATGTAGCCGTTCCATTCTGACTATATATCTGAAGGACAGCAAATCAATGTGTCAGAGAGACGTCTCTTCTTCCAAACTCACTGCAACAGAATTCAGAAAGACAAGGGCATGAAACCAATCCCTGTGTGCTCATCAGCAGGTAAGTAGACAAGGGGTGTGTTTTATATATATATGAGGGAGTGCTGGCCAGCCTTTAATGGGAAGGAAAGCTTGTGACTGACAGTGTGGGTGAACTTCTGGGACACTGGGTGAGGAGAAACAAGTTGGCACAGACAGACAAACACCATGTGATGTTGTTTTTATGTGAGACACAATTAAAAGAATCAAATATTTCTAAAGAGGTCATAAATAATGGCTCTTAGAGGGTGGAAATGGATAAAAATTGTTAGGCCAACATCTACAGAATTCAATTAGACCAGAGATCTGTTATACACTATGGTGACTACAGCCAATAACAATTCATCATATATATATATATATATATATATATATATATATATATATATATATATATTAAATACTGACAACTTGACAACTTGATAAGAGATTAGGTTTTTCAGTGATTACAAATAAAACATGAAATGAAGAGACATATATGATTAGTAGCTTGACTTATCCTCATTCTAATCATACATATGAATATATCAGTCTGCTTACTACAACAACATGATTTGTCCACTAAACAATTTGGACAGAATCTTGTTGAAGATTTCAAATGTATGTGAAAGGTAAAACTACGTTTTGAAAGAAAGTACACAATAGTGTCTTCATGACTGAGGCATTCAGACATTCCTTAAACATAAGAAGCTACTGGTCTACTAGAGCATGAGTAATTCATCTGTGGCTACACCAGGAAGAGAATGGTCAGTGAATACCTTCCCCTCCAGGCTCATGCAAGTAACCATAACTAAACAGTGAGACTTCTCTCTCTCTTCTCTCTCTCTTCTCTCTCTCTTCTCTCTCTCTCTCTCTCTCTCTCTCTCTCTCTCTCTCTCACACACACACACACACACACACACACACACACACACACCTGCATGCACGTTTGCATATCCATATGTGCATACTCAGAAGCATGTACATACACCTAACTCATTTTTTGAGCTTGAAAGCTTTGTGCCTGAAGAAAAGCTCCTTCAGTCAATAAGGGCCTAAGCAACTGAACCTTGAAATCGAATCAAGTGCCTCTCTCAAGGGTCTCTTCTTCAAAAAGAAGTCATGAAGTAGGCCACCAAGAAAGAAGAAACACAGCACGTGACCCTGATTTTTTGTTTGTTTGTTTGGGTGGGTGGGTGAGTAGGTGGTTGGTTTGGGGGGGTTGTTGTTCTTGCTTTGCTTTGTTTTATCTCGTTTTGTTTTTCTGGAGAATTTCTAACCCCTTCTCAACTCTATTTCTTTTTTTTTTTTTTTTTTTTTTTGGATTTTTTTTTTCTCCCGGAGCTGGGGACCGAACCCAGGGCCTGCGGTTGCTAGGCAAGCGCTCTACCACTGAGCCAAATCCCCAACCCCTCAACTCTATTTCTTTTGTGAACTCCTACACCTTAAAAGCCAGCTCTGTTCTTGTGTTTATTTGGATACTAGCCAAGCTGAGCATTGAAAAGCCTTGGGAAAGTTGAGCCGCATGCAAAGGAATGATAATTGTATTCTGCCTATGAGGCTCTGGGTCAGAACCACCTTTATATACGTGAGCCTGTGTTTTGGCAGACACCTAATAGCTTTTCTTCCCACCGTACCTTTACCCAGGGTTACCACACCATTGAACTATTTATTTAGTTTAGCTAAGTTGCCTGAGGAATGGTGCCAGGAACTGCTAACAGGAAGCTAATCTTCCCAAAGGAACTAGAGGATTCTCCAAAGGGGTTGCCTCTGACATTATTGTTGTTGTTGTTGTTGTTATTATTATTATTACTATTATTATTATTAAAAAGTAAATCTCACTTTGACTTTTCTTGTTGAAATGAGATAAAGATTCAAAATTCCAAAAAGATTGAATCACTCAGTGTGATGGAAATAGACTCTCAATCTATCAAAGATCAGATTGGAAGAGTTATTTGAGTTCAAAAGAGAAGGTGGCCAGTGGAGGGTTGAGAATTGAGCAGCTTTCAGCCACATCTCACACAGGAGTAACTGTTGCTTTGTGGTTCTCAAAGCTGTTATATCCTTTGGAGTGGACGTGCGCCCCTTCTGAGCCAGGGACTACCACTGCCTTGGGAGCTTTAACTACCAACACTTAAACTTTTAATTTAATCTTCAAAAGCAAAAGCAAGTTAATGAGGAGTACGATTCTGGGGTCGCACTGGCGTTAAGATCCCTTGCTTGCCAACAAAGGTTGTTCTTAATTTCAATAATTTGATGAACTTGTCCAAGAGACTTGGGATGCCCAAGACAATAAATAACACTGTGTGGGGGTGGAGAGAGCTTTCCCCATCTGCTCGGACCATTGATGCTATGCCAGTTACAGTGACTGAGTTTCGTTCTATGAAGGCATCTTTTTCTCCCATTTCCACACTCTTATTCAGCGTTAAATCTGTATCTAAATTTTTTCAAAAGTCTTCTTGATATAATTTTGCTCCAATCAACATATTTCCTTTGAAGTCTCAGACAAAGTAGATCTCCCTGAAGACGACTGAAAAATGAAACTGATCTTTGATGTCTTTAAGAGCTACCACTACTCCATGTTCATAGATGGGTTAGAGTGAGGAATATTGACCTCTCCTTTGTCTACCAGACATTATTCTGTCTGATAGGGAAGAATGGATGGAGAAACTGGGACATATGCTAAAATGTGCTGTAAAGTGCACTTAAAAGGCAGAGAAACCTGCATTTATTCTAAATTGTGACTCTCAGAAAGCGACTGAATACCTTTCAGGCTCAGCTGCCTCGCCTGCAAAACAAATGGAATGATAATCATAATAACGAAAAAGATGCTTGCTTCATAGGTTCTGTAGGGAATGGATGAGATCATAGATGTGGGGCATGAAGGGAGTGCTGTCACTGTGTAAGCCACCAGCTTAATATAGCTGTTACTACATAATTACCCACTCCTCCCTGCGTGTCTGGATTGCAGAGGGAGGGGCACATCTCCATTTCCCAAGAGTAGAGGAGTGTAGCATGTTGAGGAAAGTGATTTCCATCATCTGGCCAATTTAGTCCCACATTGGGAGAGAGCGAGAGCTCACATCTCCCAGTTCTTCATCTTCCTTTGACTGGAAGCCAAGACCTAACCAGAGCTGGTCCTCTTGCTAATGACAGCTTCAACCCAAGTCCCCGAGGGCCCAACTCAACTGCTTCAGCTCTGAAACCAGATCACATTCCTCATCCATATTTTCCCAATACCCTGTGGGCCAATTTCTGCTATTATTTTCTCCTGGGAGTTTGCAAGATCTAGTTTTATATGTACCTCCTAGCATGAAAAGGATACTGTCCTTTGCAACCAGAGGCCCAGATGCTGGATTCTATCTATCTATCTATCTATCTATCTATCTATCTATCTATCTATCTCTATTCCCATCCATCCATCCATCAATCCATCCATCTCTATCTGAGAGGCAGCACAGCAAAGCAGCTAGAAGACTGAATTTTCCCAAGAGCCACATGACCCACACTGACCAGGACTTCTTGTGCACAGATAAAACTTCAAACTAATTATCCTTAGCATAGCTTAACTTACTGTTTCACTCGCAAAGGAGCCCTTGCTTGGGTTTGAACCTACATATTTCCCCTAACTCTGAATGCCTCCATTTGAATCCCAGTGAGTCTATGTACACTCTTCGTGTGGCTAGCCTCTCCAGCTCTCAGTAACTCTGTTCCTTCTGTAAATCGAAGTGATAATGAAATAGTAGCAGTAGCAGCAGTCATAGTAGGGACTTCCTTGGAGTTGTTTTCAGATTCTATTTCTTGGGATTGTTTGTAGAATATGTGTGTTGGTACAAAGTGCCCAGAATAGTGCTTGGCACAGAGTAATGCTGTGGGATTTGACCCTTTTAATTTATAAATAAATGTGGAACTGAGTATTACCATTGTAATAGGAGATTGTCAATTCAAAATCATGGACTCTTTCCACTCAGGTCATTCTCAGACCTTTTAATTAGAATTTTAGTCAGGAAAGACCGCTATTAAAATGACCACGTGATGGACAGTTGATGACCTGAAAGTCACACCTCTCTTAATAGTATTTGTGGATAGAAATCTACCGAAGAAGTAATTTATGATCTGCAGTACCATTTGTGTTACCCTGACAACAGTGCAGTAGTAATAACTTGGCTCTCAAGTCCCTACATTTGTCAATTTGGGCCACTGTAGTGAAATAATAGAACCATGACCGCTTGCTCAATTTGACAAATACTTGATTTTATCGCTTGCATTTTTGTTTACCTACAGTGAATGACTCAGGACACTTTAACTCCTCTGTTAATTTTTAAATTTTTTTCATAGATAATCTTTGAGATTCTCTTTTCTCACAGAAACTGTTTTTCTTTGGCATGAAGTTGAGTCGCAAGATGACAACATTTAGGTTACATGCAAATGTTCTTCTCTTTCCATCCTGTCTGGCCAGTAATTTTTATTTATAGCGCCATTTGTTATGATAAAGTCCATGTTCGTCTTGCTCATGAGCACTGTTCCTACCCCAGGGTCACAGAGTCGTTTTCCCCATGTTATTTTATTTTTCATATTGAAAATCTTTAATACATTCAGCAATTTCTTTGTTTGGCTTCCATTTGTTTATTTATCTCCAAGGAGTGCTAAGCAGCTGGGCTTTTTGCCATGACCTTATGATGTCTTCCTCTGCCATGTATTAGACTCCGTAAGTTCCCTCCCTTAATCAGAGTTTAGAAGCCTGATTCTTATTCTCTCTAGTTGTTTTGGATCCACAGTGATATTGGTATATCTTACCTATACCAAGCTGAGTGATGATGATGATGATGATGATGATTATTATTATTATTGTTGTTAATACTATTATTATTACTATTACCTTGTGATAATCCTCCCCAGGTGAGAACTAGCTCCTCTCGCTTTCTGCAGTCGACTTGGCTACCCATTGCTCTCTTTTCCACAGACATCAGAATACATTTCTCATATCTCTTATTTATTTTATATATGTGAGTATACTGTAGCTGTCTTCAGACACACCAGAAGAGGGCATCAGATCCCATTACAGATGGCTGTGAGCCACCATGTGGTTGCTGGGAATTGAACTCAGGACCTCTGGAAGAGCAGTCAGTGCTCTTAACCACTGAGCCATCTCTCCAGCCCTTCAAGAATCTTGCTGATGTCAGGTCTGGCCACTTTTAACTTATGGATACAATATGGAAATAATAATGACCAATGCAATATGATGTTGTTACTCAGTCAAATGCAGGGAGTATGTCCTCTCAGGTCATTTTCATGCTTCTTTAAATTAGAATTTTAGGTTCATTGGTCAAATAATTTCTCAGCACACTGTAATCTTTGTTGCTTCTGTGTTTGAACCTAGATTTAGGGAATGTATGGCTTCTGGCTTTTTCCTGGCCAAGGATTGTGCTAGGTGGTTTGAATTAAGTCTTTTAGTTTTTCTGAGTGTCAATTTCCTTGTCATCTGGAATGAGGCTGGTGGTCTCTATAGCAACACAGGTAACAATGACAATGATTCCCTCAGGTGGAAATGTCACAGCGTGTCAGTCTTGTATTGAATATGTGCACAGCAGTTACTTCCCGTTAGATGGGTGCACCCCTGACCCCTAATACGTCTGGTACCCAGCAAGCCTCCATATATGATTGTAAATGGCCTTTTAGCAGGGAAGAGATAGAAGCTTGGGGAGATGAGGTTATTTACAGGCTCACGCAGCTAGTGTGTGGCCAGGTTGGAGGCACAGGAAGCACTTAAAAGCTAGTTGAAGTAAAGTCAGCTCTAGAGCCTCTGAGAACTTGTTAGAAGTGCAAGTTATCTTGTTTGTGGCAGCTCATGGCAAACTCCTGATCACCAGAAGTCATGAATGATGTTCAGAGTCCCATTGTGATCATGGCTGCTAGAGTTACCATTAGCTCTGACCACAGCCATTGCTCTTGTAGAACACTGCTTTCCTAGAAACCTGCTGGCTGATAGTGGAGTCAGATAACAGCCCTGGGAAGGTAGCCCACATTCACAGGACAGGAAGTGGGTGCCTGCCAGCCAGCTGGGTGAGAACCAGAGCCTCTTTCAGACAGCACATGGGGCTGGGGTGGGGAGTGGGGTGGGGGTGGGGGAAGGAAGGCAGAGAAAAACACGTCTCTTCTCTTCCGGTGGCTAAGGGAGTTAGAATGGAGAAGGTTCAAGTTGGAGCATGGTGAGAGTTTCAGGTGGGTTTTCCTGTTTCCAAAGACCCTGCAAGGGACAGTTACCTAACTCAAACCAACTGCACTTAAGATGGAAATGTAACCCGCTTGAGCAACTCATGGAGTAATGATGGTTTGGGGTCAATTAAATTCTGGTTTTAGAGTTATGTCATCAGTCCTCTCCCCTCTCCTCCCCTTCCCCCTTTTATTTACTCATGAGACAAGGTCTCATGGAGCTCAGACTAGCCTCACATTCACTGAAGCCGACACCTAGGGTAAGCGTGAGCTTGCAAGGGTCCTTCTGATCCACCTATCCTGCATGTAGACGTCCTATCGGAACAATGTGACGGTTTTTTTTCCTTCAGGTCTCCTGACCTCCTTTGCTTTTAGAGTGAGGCCAGTTTGTTCCTAGGACTTTCTCTGGTCAGCCCAGGAAAAATAAGTGCCTTTCTCCTGCATATCTTACTGAACTGACTGTTTTTCCAAGTAGGCCATGTTGCTCTCCAAGCTGGGGTTGAGACTATTGAACAGGAATTAATATTTATTTTGTTGGTCTTTGTATGAGGAAATGTGACTTTACAGTAGCTACTGCTTGTTTACCCAGGATCGACCCACTGCCTTCCATCTCCTAAAGCATGACTTGGAGCTCTGTGCACACAGTTAAATGTTGGTATTGTCCATGTAGCCAGTGGTAAGCAAATGGCATGATTCTGGCTTCTGAGAGATCACTGGACTTGTGCTGGGGTGAAGCATGGACAGGAGACAGCTTTGCTTTCTTGTTAAAAGGGATGACGTGGGCTGCTTCTCCTCACCCTTCCTATTTTGTGTGTGCTGTTAATATTTGACTGTGACGCAGTAAGTCATCTGCCAACAAGAGAAAAAGGTCAACAGTCACTTTTACTGTTGATACAATGGAGGCACTGAAATTCAGACTTGCAGCCACCTGCTTCCAGATGTGAAGTCATGGCCATGTTTCCTCTCCCATATATCCACTCCATAGGAGGAACACAGGCCGTACAATATTCTCAGAGTTGAAAAAGACATCATGGAAAGCAGACCAATCTGATTCCAAGGGTTGCAAAGTTGTGCATGCCTAGAAGACACATATCCATTGAGGAATCTTAGCCATTAAAGATTTCAGCCACCAAATTGTTCATATATAATTGTCTATGTTGACTTAAATGGCTCTGATAATATAACAGTAAAATATGGGCTCAGGTCACTGTGAAAAGTTCACTGAGTATTTGGAGATCTCTGAGTTAAGAAGTAAATTAATAAGGTTAGAGGGAAAGTAGCAAAAGGCCTTGTGGACATGAGAGGGTAATTTGAATTGGATATGATCAACATACGGTATATATGCATGTTTGAGAGAATCAACGAATAAATAAAACATGTTAATGAATAAGGCAGGTTTATGGGTGCGAAGCAAAATGAGATCACCAGGAGGACAGCAGATAATTTTCTTCTTCCTTTTTGAAAGAAGAACCTTCCTCTATCCAAAGGATCCCCAGTGATTCTCTTTCCATTCATACCAGGTCAGAGTCGCCATGATGCTGGAGGTAAGCTTCCTGGGAGTCTGCATTTCTACCATGGCCTCCTTATTTAAGGTTTACTGGCTTCTTCTGCATCTTTCCCATCCCACACCTCTTAGAACAGCTGTTGTTTCACCTCTCCCAGGTCCCACCAGATCCGAATAGTTCATGAAAGGAATTTTTTCATTAAAAATAAAATTCAATAGAGCCAGGCATGGTGGTACGCACCGTTAGTCCCAGCACTGAGGCAGAGGCAGGCAAATCTCTGTTAGTTTGATGCCAGCCTGGTCTACATTGTGAGACCCTGTCTGAAAAGAACAACAAATGTTATTTTCAGCTGAACACATGTGAGTCCAAATTGCAGCATAGCAATTTACCTTCAAGGCCACATGATATTAGGCATTTCAACTCCCTCACCAGGAAAAAGGGATTCTGGAATCTCTGAGGATCCTGGCGAAGGTTACATGAAGTAACACAAGTGCAGTGAGCGCTTAGTTCAGTATTAACTGACCATCACCATCCTCATTGTTGGTAGATAATAAAATATACCGCAGGCCTTTTGTGAGTAGGAGCTAAAAGCCAGCCTTAGAGTGGAGAAGGACCACTCATGGAGTGGGCTCATGGGTGAGTTAAGGCCAGATCAGGAGCCCCGATGGCCAGTGCAAAAGTGGAAGGAGTTGAAACAGTAGGTGTGCACTAAGATCTGTCTGGACAGTTTTGAGTTCTAGTTAGGTTACTTACAAGGTGGATCAAGTCATTTATACATGCCAGATTTTAGTTCCTCCATATGTAATGTGGGATAATGAAAGTAAGTTATTCACAATAACAATGATTATAAAAGGCATTGTGCTGAGTGAAAGAGGACAGAGCAGAAGACTACGCGCTGGTCCGGTGACACAGCTCAGCCAGGAGAATGCCTGCAAAGCAAGCAGAAAGTTCTGAGTTCTGCAGTGCTGTATAAAGCTGTGTGGAGGTGCAGGTCTGTGATCTCAGCCCCTAGGAGGTGGAGGTAAGAACGATCAGACTTCAATGTCATTCTCAGCTGCATAACAAGTTCATGGCAAGTTTGGGCGACAAGAAACCCTGTCTTCTTCTTCTTCTTCTTCTTCTTCTTCTTCTTCTTCTTCTTCTTCTTCTTCTTCTTCTTCTTCTTCTTCTTCTTCTTCTTCTTCTTCTTCTTCTTCTTCTTCTTCTTCTCCTTCTCCTCCTCCTCCTCCTCCTCCTCCTCCTCCTCCTCCGCCCTTCTCCTTCTCAATAACAACAACAGGGACATGAAAATAAGTATAGCCTGAGGGTGAAGGGGACAGGATATTTTTTATTTTTATTTTTTATTTTTTATTTTATTTTATTTTAACTTGAGTATTTCTTACTTACATTTCAAGTGTTATTCCCTTTCCCGGTTTCCTGGCCAACATCCCCCTAGCCCCTCCCCCTCACCTTCTTTATGGGTGTTCCCCTTCCCATCCTCCCCCCATTGCTGCCCTCCCCCCAACAATCACGTTCACTGGGGGTTCAGTCTTAGCAGGACCCAGGGCTTCCCCTTCCACTGGTGATCTTACTAGGATATTCAATGCTACCTATGAGATCAGAGTCCAGGGTCAGTCCATGTATAGTCTTTAGGTAGTGGCTTAGTCCCTGGAAGCTCTGGTTGCTTGGCATTGTTGTTCATATGGGGTCTCGAGCCCCTTCAAGCTCTTCCAGTTCTTTCTCTGATTCCTTCAACGGGGGTCCTGTTCTCAGTTCAGTGGTTTGCTGCTGGCATTCACCTCTGTGTTTGCTGTATTCTGGCTGTGTCTCTCAGGAGAGATCTACATCCGGCTCCTGTCTGCCTGCACTTCTTTGCTTCATCCATCTTGTCTAATTGGGTGGCTGTATATGTATGGGCCACCTGTGGGGCAGGCTCTGAATGGGTGTTCCTTCTGTCTCTGTTTTAATCTTTGCCTCTCTATTCCCTGCCAAAGGTATTCTTGTTCCCCTTTTAAAGAAAGAGTGAAGCATTCACATTTTGATCATACATCTTGAGTTTCATGTGTTCTAGGCATCTAGGGTAATTCAAGCATTTGGGCTAATAGCCACTTATCAATGAGTGCATACCATGTGTGTTTTTCTGTGATTGGGTTACCTCACTCAGGATGATATTTTCCAGTTCCAACCATTTGCCTATGAATTCATAAAGGCATTGTTTTTGATAGCTGAGTAATATTCCATTGTGTAGAGGTACCACATTTTCTGTATCCATTCCTCTGTTGAAGGGCATCTGGGTTCTTTCCAGCTTCTGGCTATTATAAATAAGGCTGCTATGAACATAGTAGAGCACGTGTCTTTTTTATATGTTGGGGCGTCTTTTGGGTATATGCCCAAGAGAGGTATAGCTGGATCCTCAGGCAGTTCAATGTCCAATTTTCTGAGGAACCTCCAGACTGATTTCCAGAATGGTTGTACTGGTCTGCAATCCCACCAACAATGGAGGAGTGTTCCTCTTTCTCCACATCCTCGCCAGCATTTGCTGTCACCTGAGTTTTTGATCTTAGCCATTTTCACTGGTGTGAGGTGAAATCTCAGGGTTGTTTTGATTTGCATTTCCCTTATGACTAAAGATGTTGAACATTTCTTTAGGTGTTTCTCAGCCATTCGGCATTCCTCAGCTGTGAATTGTTTGTTTAGCTCTGAACCCCATTTTTTTTATTTTTATTTTTTTTTATTTATTTTTATTTTTTTATTATCTTGAGTATTTCTTATATACATTTCAAGTGTTATTCCCTTTCCCGGTTTCCGGACAGACATCACCCTCCCCCCTCCCCTTCCTTGTGGGTGTTCCCCTCCCAAACCTCCCCCCATTGCCACCCTCCCCGCATAGTCTAGTTCACTGGGGGTTCAGTCTTAGCAGGACCCAGGGCTTCCCCTTCCACTGGTGCTCTTACTAGGATATTCATTGCTACCTATGGGGACAGAGTCCAGGGTCAGTCCATGTATATATAGTCTTTAGGTAGTGGCTTAGTCCCTGGAAGCTCTGGTTGCTTGATATTATTGTACTTTTGGGGTCTCGAGCACCTTCAAGCTCTTCCAGTTCTTTCTCTGATTCCTTCAACGGGGGACCTATTCTCAGTTCAGTGGTTTGCTGCTGGCATTCGCCTCTGTATTTGCTGTATTCTGGCTGTGTCTCTCAGGAGCGATCTACATCCGGCTCCTGTCGGTCTGCACTTCTTTGCTTCATCCATCTTGTCTAATTGGGTGGCTGTATATGTATGGGCCACCTGTGGGGCAGGCTCTGAATGGGTGTTCCTTCAGTCTCTGTTTTAATCTTTGCCTCTCCCTTCCCTGCCAAGGGTATTCTTTTTCCTCATTTAAAGAAGGAGTGAAGCATTCACATTTTGATCATCCGTCTTGAGTTTCGTTTGTTCTAGGGATCTAGGGTAATTCAAGCATTTGGGCTAATAGCCACTTATCAATGAGTGCATACCATGTATGTCTTTCTGTGAGTGGGTTAGCTCACTCAGGATGATATTTTCCAGTTCCAACCATTTGCCTACGAATTTCATAAACTCGTTGTTTTTGATAGCTGAGTAATATTCCATTGTGTAGATGTACCACATTTTCTGTATCCATTCCTCTGTTGAAGGGCATCTGGGTTCTTTCCAGTTTCTGGCTATTATAAATAAGGCTGCGATGAACATAGTGGAGCACGTGTCTCTTTTATATGTTGAGGCATCTTTTGGGTATATGCCCAAGAGAGGTATGGCTGGATCCTCAGGCAGTTCAATGTCCAATTTTCTGAGGAACCTCCAGACTGATTTCCAGAATGGTTTTACCAGTCTGCAATCCCACCAACAATGGAGGAGTGTTCCTCTTTCTCCACATCCTCGCCAGCATCTGCTGTCACCTGAGTTTTTGATCTTAGCCATTCTCACTGGTGTGAGGTGAAATCTCAGGGTTGTTTTGATTTGCATTTCCCTTATGACTAAAGATGTTGAACATTTCTTTAGGTGTTTCTCAGCCATTCGGCATTCCTCAGCTGTGAATTCTTTGTTCAGCTCTGAACCCCATTTTTTAATAGGGTTATTTGTTTCCCTGCGGTCTAACTTCTTGAGTTCTTTGTATATTTTGGATATAAGGCCTCTATCTGTTATAGGATTGGTAAAGATCTTTTCCCAATCTGTTGGTTGTCTGAACCCCATTTTTAATAGGGTTATTGGGGACAGGATTCTTATAAAGAGGTATAAGAAAGCTTTTGGGGTGATGGAATCATTCCTTATTGATTGCAATGCAGTTAAATGACTATAAATATCTATTCAAACTTAAATTATATTTTAATAAAGTGAATTTAAAATAAGAATCTTGTAGGTTTTTGTCACCATTAAATTAAATACCTTCTGTACCAGAACCACAGCTAGGAGACAGAAAGCTCTGCCTGCATATCACCCTAGTTATCATCAGCTCACATAATTACCTGTGCCTGGGAACCTACAAAAATTTTCAAAACGTTGGATGAAAACCCTTACAGATTCCTAAGCAACAGCACAGAGCACTCAGTGGAAGATGATGATGTCTTCAGTTCGGTGGACTGAAAGAGCAGCTTTCTAATTGTCATAAAGCCGAGGTGAGTAATGGGCTAAGATGGTAATTAATCTGTAGCATTGCCTTGCTGTGAGAACACAAGTACTTATTTAAAATTTGAAAGCCACATTGGTGTGTCTTCTATTCCCTTTCCCAGCATCAGTCTGAAGCTGTATGACTTCCGAGATTTGATGAATTTCTGAAGTTGTTTGTCTCAGAACTCTGGCCATGTTAGCCACTTGAAGCATGGAAATCTGACTAGAACAGCAGCACCAAGGCCTCCGATCTTGTTCCCTGTCTGTGAAAAGTCATCTCCAGACACCTTCTCTCAGGGCTGAACGTCAGGTCGGGTATTGATTTTTAAACTGTTATCAACTGTCAAGTGACCTGGCCAAGGCTGTTGAGTCTCTGCTTTAGTTTCCTCATCTGTGAATAGAAAGAGAGAGATTTAAATCTAGAAAGCTGTTTTAAAAAATCTGAATCGTGTGTGTTCTTGTGTATCTCTCCTCTCTCCCCCACTCCCTTCTTCGTTTATCTCTCTCCCTTCCTCCTTCCCTCCCTCTTCTTTCTATCCCCACCCACTTCGTGTTCCTGTGTGTCCACGTCTCTGTGTGCATGTAGGTATATGCATGTTGCAACACGTGTGGGAACAATGTTAGGTGCCAGTCCTCTTCTTCCACCTTGTTTGAGGCAGAGTCTCTCTTGTTTGTGGCTGTATGTGTCAAGCTAGCTGGCCCATGGGTTTCTAGGATCTGTCTCTGCTTCTCGGCTTGTCACAGATGTACTGGTTATTACATACTCCTGTTGTAGTGTCTGGCTATACAAGGGTTCTAGAACTCAAACTCAGATTCTTACCTTTGCATACCAAGGTCTTCACCCACGGAACCTTCTCCTCGGCCCTAGGGAACTTTTCAGAAGTCAACATCCCATAGGATGAAAAAGATGTGTTCTGGTTTAGCTCTCTTAGCTATAATGGGAATTTCCCCAGCTGTACAATGGGACAATAATGTACACCTGCACAGGCTGTCTGTGAAGAGCAAATGAAATGTCTAAAAGTACTTAATATCCTTTCTGGCCCAATAAGTGGTTCTCTCCTCTCCCCTTTCACCTTCCTATCCCCCTTGTTTGTAAAGAATTCTAACATCATTTTAATAGCTCGTGTTTTTGTGTGACCCAAGAGTTCCCATCTGGCAAGTGCTGGTTATTTATTAGAATACAGCTTAAATAGTTTTGCAATAGTGACAAAACCGAAAGAGCACAGTGTACTAAATCCAGTCTCTGGGTTCCTAAAGTCTAGATTGTCATCTGAATATTTCTTCATTCCTTTCATTCACTCATTCATTCATTTATTTATGTGCAATTTCTGAACCGTGTTCAGATCATTACAGTGTTAGGCATAGAGAAGCCAGATAGGACCCTTAAGCTCAAAGGGCTTCTGGGTAAATGGGAGGAGATACAGAGGCCAGATGAGAGACTTGTACAGGCCCTACTGAGAGACAAGAAAGGACCTGCTGGGTTCTTGCAGGCCTGAGACAGGAAAGGCTGCTCTGAGACATGGAGGCATGGGGGCCACAGGTCATGGAAGATGAGCAAGTGCTTTTCTGACAGAGGTGGGAAAGGGGGAACTGGAATGAGGCGGCTGGACAGGAGGAGGAGCCACTGATGTTTGATGGTACAACTGGCACAACAATCCACTACGATTGACAACAACCATGTATTTCAAAATAGCCATTAGGGAAGACTTAGAGTGTTCCTAGCAAAGAAATGATGAATGTCTGAGATGATGGTTCTGCCAGTTACTTTGTTCTTCTCATTATTACATAATGCAAGTGTGTATTGAAAGATCACACTGTGCTCCATAAATATGCACAATTATTATATGTCAGAAATTGAAAGTCAATTTAAAAATAAAAAGAAGAGAGGGTTTGCAGAAGAAACAACAGCACACAGCCTGCAGATGTATAATGGTCCTATATAACCTGGAAAGCACATCCGGGTCACTGGGGTCACAGTGAATGACTTAGAAACTCTTTAGGCAAATGCTGACTTGATTGGGAAAGTAGGACATTGGTGCCACACTACTGTTGGTGACCACAGAACAGAAGGCAACCAAGTTCCAACTTTACTGCTAGTCATTCACACAGGCAGGTCATAGCTCTTTGCCCTTGATGGTTTGGCCATAGTTCTTCAGATCTTTCCAGGCACTCAACCATGATTATATCAGTTTCTTTCTACATCAGGCACCAGTCCTGAGCACTCGGTGGAAGGCATTGTACTGAATGGCAGGACCTTCCGTGGTTTTTCTCAGAAATGGGGCCAGATTTTATATTGGCTACAAGCTTATGGGTCAGGTGAAGGATGAAGAAGTGACCTGGCCTCATAATGATGGCCCACAGTTTTCTGATAGGGTAAAATGAATTATCCATGAAGAAAACAAGAATTTTTTTTTCTGCTTATGTTCTAAAACTCATTGTACAGTTGGGATCTTTAACTCTCTGACTCCAAACCATACCTCTTCCTCTAGACCATCTTTCTTCTTCTCCAACATCGTTGAGTTCATTCTAGAACTTTCTTTCAAAAACAAAACAGGAGGGGAAAAAAAGGAAAGAATAAGAGCGTGCCCTTTGTCCCTGCTCATGTCTCTGGGAGGCCACTGACGAACATGCAGCTCAGGGACCGGGCTCAGAAGTGACAGAAAAGTCTATGGTTTGGAGCTAAGTTAAAGCGTGCTATTAAACTATTCTGAGAACCTACAACGTTGGAGAAAGCTCTCACACGGTTTGGCTCCACGTTTGGAGTGGAAAGGAGAGGAATGGGTGTACATACAGACAGAGCAGAGCTATGGAACAAAGGCAGAAGGCAAAGAAATGACTTCCCTTTCAGAACGGATGAGCTTGCTCCCATTCTAATAAGATTTATTTCCCCACTAAATGTCATTTTCTGCCTTTGTTCTTTCATTCCTTTCTCCGTTCATTTCTTCCTGCTTCCTCCCAGTTCTCAGTTTCTCTCTTTGGTCCTCTTTCTCTTCTTAGGTCTTGCTCTTTCAGTTCTTCTCTTAAAGTTCACATTAAAATACCAGCCTTAATCCCTGCCACAGCATTGCTCAACTTGTGGTATGGCTCTGTGCCACCATTAGCTATGCAGCAAGCTTTTACGTGGCCAAGGAACATCTTGTACAATGCCACTTTTTTATCAAAACCAAATAGCATAACAATGCATACAGGGCCCCGTTCACAGCAACCTCATAAGATTTCGTTATGATAAACACCGTGAAGCTGGATTTGAAAATCTGTCTCTGTTTGAGAATAAGTTGCCCAGTGCCTCTCTCTGCCCCCTTCCAGGCTCCTGTCTGAAGTCCCCACTCCTTCTCCACTTGCTTACCTCCCCACCCTCTTGTCATCGAGTGCTTCCTTTGGCCTCCAACTGTTCAGGTTTCACCAGTCTGGTGACCCATGAGGACAGGGTTGCACCACACTGGGGTGGGGCTGAAGTAGAGGGAGGGAGAAGCTTGGTTCGAAAGTCCCACTGAGTCTGGGTTTGACTCCCCTGCCATCCTGGTCCCCATCAGCCTGCCTAAGCAGGAACATCTGACAGATGAATATTCAAGCGTATGGATCAAGATAAGGAGAATGAGGTACATCCACTGAGTTAAGCAAGTATGGTACCTTGGTTCAAGAATGGCTAGGTTGCTCACTTGAGAGCTTAGAGGCTTCTCCAGGAGCCTCCAGGAAGAAGCAGAGAGTCAAAATCTTGACGTGGAACTAGATGCCAGGAGGCTTCCTCAAAGGGTAGTTTTGCTACATCATTCTCTATAAACGAAGGAGCATGGGACTCAGTCCACCCTCTGCCTTTAGATGGTCCTGACTTTAATTCCCCAGAGAAATCACAGAGCTTCCAACAGAAAGGTTTTGTTTCTAATTGGAACAAGGTCTTCAATGCTGGCTGGGTAGGAGGAAGGATTGGAGCAGAAAGACCATGCTGTCCTACAAAGTGGGCTCAAGACCAAGCCCTCCCACCCGCCTTGCTCCCGAAAATAACTCATTCATTCAAGAAATACTTTTTTTTAAATTTGTAGAACACCACAATTCTAGGCTCTAGGCACGAGAAATTTTGTGCAAGACAAAGTCCCTGTTTTCATACCTGGAGAGGAAGCATACAATAAATAAATAAAACAGAATAAATGCATAAATCCCACCAGCGATAAGTGTTATGATTACCTTTTATTTTGCTACTTTTAATAAAAGGATTTATTTTTATTTATTGTGTGTAGGCCACGTGGGTATGGGTGCCACACGTGTGTGGTCGCTCATGGAAGCCGTAAGAGTAACAGATCCTTTAAACCAGATTTACATCAACTCACAGCCATCTCTAAGATGCCCTAGCTGCTGAGCATTGCTCCAGACAGGTTTCTGTCACTTGTAAACATGGTGTAGGGGAATCTGTAACTACCTTAACCTAGGGTGATCAGTATGGCTTCTTGGCAAACATGCTGTAGAGCGGAGATCTGCTCGGGTGGAAGGCAGGGAAGTTCAATCTTAACCAAGCAAAAGCCTCTGGGGTAGGAGTGAGCCTGGCCTGGTAGAACCTTAGAAGAGGTTCTTTGAGGCTGGAGTGGAGCAACAGGGGAATAGGGTCTCTCAATGAGGCCAGTCCTCCTCCACCTCACCCTGTTCAATCCCGAGGCCATCCATGGTCTTCTATTCATCAAATCAGTGGCTGGGGGAGGGTCCACTTCTGGGATCTCTGGGGCTGCTTTGGGGAGTTACTGGTTTCTGCTATGCAGGGGGGCCTCTTGTTCTATGAAACATGTCACCCAAGGCATGCCTGGCCCACCACCACTCTGCCCGAGCACCAAGAGATTAGTGAGCAGTTTCTCTTCCTGTCAGCCACTGGGTGTGAGACTTAAATTCTTAATTCCAAGCCATTACCATATGGGTATCAGATTGCCGCCAAGGATTTCAAATCCTCTGTGTGTCAGGAGTTTTGTTGATGAAGGGTTTCTTCTCCCAGCTTTTTTTTCCCCAGGCCGAGTGTTTGCTGAAACTCCAGTTTAATTAACATGCTCCAAATGGAAGAGAGAATGAAAGGGGTTTATAATGGCTCAGGGAAAGCCTCCATGAGGGAATCCCAGGGCTCATTTAAGGAAAAGGAATATTAAAGTGGGGCTAGATAAGGGGAGCTGCTGAGAACATGTGCTTTAAAAAAAAATAAACAAAAGCTGCCTTTGTTCATATCTCAGCTCTGCTACCTGCTAGCTGTGTGAATGTGGGCCTGTTCTCTGACATCTCTGTGCTTTGATTCCTCCTCTATAAAATGTGTGAAAGACTTGTGGGACTAGTGGCTACTTTTAGTGCTGTGGTCATTAAAGGTGTTAATCCTTTGGAAGGGCTCTAAGCAAAGCCTGACACCATGTACGGATTCATGCTTGTTCACTTTGCCACCAAGAGATTCACTATAAAGTGGATGTGGTCCTGAGCATGTGTTCACAATGCCCTGGTTTGGCTGACAGGGCAGGGGTTCCCTGAGGCTAAAGCTGTCAAGTCAGGGCCACAAGCTCATCACCTTGTTGGCATCATCCACTACTTGTAAACTATTAACTGCCCAGAGAATGGCCTTTGGTTTCAGGAATGAATGAGTGAAAATACAGATAACACTTTGTATATGCAGAGAGGAAAGCCAGAGGCCATGATGGAGAGAAAGGAATATGTGTCCTATATGATTGACATCTTATATCTTGTAGGGAATCACTTGGCTAGTTCTTGAATCCGTGGGATCCAAGGAGAATCTGGCACTACAATATGTATTATGTCTGGGCTGGACTGTCAAACTTAAAACAAACAAACAAAAGCAATTGACCATTTAATTAAAATGAAATCTCATCAGGAGAACCCAGCACAAATAGTAAACGAACAACTCCCAGCCATGCCTGATCTCTTATGCTTGCCCCCTTGGACAAAGGAAAGGACATAATTTAAAACAAAGAAACAACCAACAACTTATCCATTTGGACATTGAAAGAAGTCGCCATCATCTCTTCAGCTGCATATCCCCTAGAAGTTTAGTTAATTTATTAAAACAACGGTAAGGACCTATTTATACATGTATGATGCTGTCATGAAAAGTGGAGCCCTCCTATGCTTTTTCCCATTTGTAACTTGTTCTCCTCAAAGGCAATAACCTTCAACATTTAATTTCCTTCTTGATATTGAGCTCTTCATCTTCAAATAATGTGCTTCTCCTGTTAGGTCTGCCTATTTCCATCCTAGATGCTAGTCTTTGGACTTTCTACCCATGGAGGAGAGGATTAGCCTCTCAGTATCACCACTTTGACTCTTCCTGGATCCTCCCACAAAGTACACATTTCCACTTGCCTATTCACTCACACACAACTGTATTATTTTTGTTAATTCAATATTTACTGTTTACATGATAATTTATATGAAAATATTGGCCATGGATGAGCCAAGTAACATGTCACGACTGTTTCCTTTGTCACACATTTACGCTGTTGTGAACAGTCGCGTTCTGTTTCCCTTGCCTGGCTTTGTGTACTCAATATTAATTTACTCCCACAAATTCTTCCTCTAGGATATGATCCCTGGTAGAGACAAACCTATAACGTAGCCAAAGACTCCAGCAACTCTCTTCCTCCTTCACTGTACCTCGTTATTCAGGCGGTCTATTCTACTACTGTCCTTCTGGGTTGTTATCCCAGCCTAAGAATCCAGTCCCTCTTTTGAGCTGGGTCTCTGGACCTTGGATCCCAAGGATCCCTACATTTTAATAAACTACATCTTAGTAGGCGGAACCCTTTTTGCTTTTTTGAAACCGTATGCATTAAAGGTGTTTTTATTATAAGCTCACTTGCTAGGTGACTTGGTGCTCCCAACTTCTTTACCGGAAACACAGCCTTTGTTAGGCTCATACACTCTGGTCTTTCTTAGAGAGCTGAGGAATAGGCTTCCACTTAACCTTACCCATGAAGCATAGCGAAGCACCTCTCGTGTGCAAGTCACTTCTGAAGACATCAGCAGCTCACCCTGATGCATGACCCACAACCCACTGCAAGATAAGGCAGGATTCTTTAGTGTCCCCCCGCGTCCACCATGGGACACTCTCAGCATGCTGCACTATGTGCCACAGACTGTGGCCCAGTGCTGGGACTTGTTGTATTGGGATGATTAATTCATATATATTTATTTTGACAGGTTCACATGGAGCCTTCAGGCCATATGACAACACTGGGACTTTTCTTTCAGCCTCTCGTCTCAACTAGGTCAGCTTCCCTTACTTTAGTCAGCAGAAGCCAAACTCAATAGATGAGCCTGCCAAGAGAAGGGAATAACAATGGACACCACACTCTCACAGGTGGCACCAGGCAAACAGCATAAAGACCTATTGTTAGAGGTGAGGGGCTCTGAGGGGTCAGACAAAGCTCAGCCTCACCTTCTGAAAGCAGAGAGTATAGAAGAGCCTCTATCCCCTGCTTCAAGAGAACAGCGAATGAGGAAAAAATGTCCCATCCCTCTTTTGTGAGCCCAACTGGCGGGGATCTCAGAAAACATGCTGGTAAACATAGCTGTGGTTAGTGGTGCTACAGAATCCAGAAAGGAAAATAAACCCAAAATACAGCTAACCTGAGCACAGACAGCTCTGTGCAAGGGACTTGGTGACAGTCAAACTTAACCCTTCTGATTTGGTTCCCAGAGATATTTTTCATTTTCATTCTGTGACGTTGCAAGAAAGGGAGCCAACCCAGTGTAGGAATGACTGTCCTAAAGTCACATTGCTTTTCTGACTCGGTGACTTTGCCACTAGAATTTAGCCCAAGTAAACAATGAAAGATGTCAACTATTACTGCTTGAAATTACGAGTTAATGGACCAAATAAAGAAAAAGTTGAGAAGGAGGACCAATGGTGGCATAATCTACCCAAACATAGCTGTGTGATTACAAAGTAGAACTCGCCTAAATGCCTTCCTGATTAAAAATTGGGACTGTATCCTCAGTCGAAGGAATACTACACAGTACGTGATATGTGGTTATGTGATAGAAATATATGTATAAGAAGATGCTCATAGTATGCTATGTATTATGTTTGTACACATCTATACATACACATTCAAGAATACATCTAATTGGGAAAATTCAAGGGATTAAAAGAGTTTGTCTCCAAATGGCAGAATAATGGTTGTTTGGTTTATTTATTCACTTACTCATCAGTATTTTCTGTAATTATCTTGTTTTGGTTTTTGTGATGAGAAAAGATGATATATGGCATTTGAATACTTGCATAGAAAAGAAAAAAAAGGTTCAGCAAGCCAAAGATTAATCTTAAAGAAGGCTTCACCAAGGCCCATGGATTCCCAGGAACTGCTTCTTGGCACTCCTCATTCCACCAGCCCATGGGTTGGGGTTCTCTGAAGCTCAGACTTGAGCAGACGTGACTGTAGGTGGCTTAGAGATTAAGTCTTGGCTGTAGCCACAAGGGTCCCAGCCGCCCACATAATATTGATGAGTCAGGGCTTGTGCTGTGCTTACAAGAAGCATTCAAGCATCAAACCTAGAGGTCATGGAAAGGTCATCTCTCCTTAGAAGCCTTTACAAAGATGCTAATCAACCAGAGGAAGGCCTTTCTCTGGAAACTCTCTGGGCTGGAAACTGTCTGTGGTCTTAGACTGCAGCTACCCTGCTTTCCAGTTAGTTCATGGCTTTGGGGAGAGTATGCTCGCGTCCATGTACAGTGAAGCGCCATCTCCCAAAACTGCTGCTTCCTTCAATGAGATGCCCAATGCCATAACAGCAAGCTAGGCTCTTGGAATACATTGTTTGCCAATTCTTGGCACTCTGTAGGCTTGATGTTCAAAATCCCCAGCTTTTATGGGCTTGTTTTGTCCAGTATCGTGTGTGAAAGGCCAGGGTTGGAGTTTGAAACAGGTCTATAACTTCCAGGTCTTACTTTCTAACATGTGCCAGGTTGCTTTTCTAGCCCACTTGCCTGTATCAACCATAGGCTGTCACCCCTAATGTCCTCAGTTGTGTCAAGGGTTGTAGTTCCTCTTCCTTTGGGGTTCAGTGAGCACCCAGCAGTGAACTGGATTATCTCTTTTTCATATGCTTCATTTCTCTCCCCCAGAGACTGTAGGAACCTAAAAGGCAGAAAATAGCTTCCTCGGAGATGAGCTAAGTTATATAACCACAACCACCTCAAAATCTGAGCTAGTGAAGCAAAGAGCTCATTTCACCTTCTCTACCTACATGTACACCACGGATCAGCTGTCAGGTTTTGCTGAGGATAATCCTGATGGTATGCAAGCTGTCAGACCAGTACCATCTTGAACATTGTCAGATAGTATGCCAAATGCCAAAGAGAAAAGGAGAGGAGAAGAGAGTAGAGTGGAGGGGAGAGGAAGGGAGGGGAGGGGAGGGGAGGGGAGGGGAGGAGAGAGAGACAGAGAGACAGAGAAAATGTGTGTGTGTGTGTGTGTGCGCGAGAGAGAGAGAGAGAGAGAGAGAGAGAGAGAGAGAAAGAGAGAGAGAGAGAGAGAGAGAGAGAGAGAGAGAGAAAGCGCATTTATTCAGATTTCTTGGCCAAAGTAAGTCATGTAGCCTTTCTGATCTTTGAGTGGGCAGAGACAATATGGTCTTCTTGTGTGCCTGCCTGAGATAAAAACTAAGTATCTGGGAAGGGCTCCAATTCCCTTGCTAACTGGACTATATCCATCAGTACCCAGGAGGATGCTGGGCTAAAACAGTTAATCGGGTGATGAGGTGATCAAATGAAATGCCATGAATTCACAGCTGTTGGAAGCTCTGGGAAAAATTAGAAATAACTAAGACTTTTTACACTAGTCTGAGAAACATCCATATTCTCAAGCAACCAGGAATAAACAAAATGGCACAAATATAAAATTATAAAATTATAACCATAAAATTATAGCACCCCAACAGAAGGGAATTGTCTTTCTATTGCTGTTGCAGCAAATTATCATTGATGCAATAGCTTAAAACAACATAAATTTATCCTTTTGTTGGTCGTTGTTGGGATTCTGACACAGGTCTTGAGAGCTAAAATCAGAATGTTTTATGCTGTCTTCCTATCTGGAGACAGAAGAGTCTTTTAGGCTGTTTGTGAGCTCAGATTCCTATGGCTATGGGGGCTAACGTCCTGGTTTTTTCTGGATGTTAACTGAAGAGGACCCCAAGTATCAGTAGGTCACTTTCCCTTGCTCATGGTCCTCCACTTTCTTCAGAGTAAGCAATGCCTGTAGCAGGTGGAGGTCTTCCCACATCACATCTCTGACTTGCTTTTCTCTCTCTCCCACCTTTAGTGCCTCAGTGATTAGATTAGGACCATCTGGATAGCCCAAGTTCCTCACATCTCTGGGTCTTCTTGGTAATCATTTCTGCAGAGTCTTTTTGCCATATGCGGTAACATAGCCACAGATCCCAGGAGTTGGGACAAGTGTATCTTTGAGGAGAAGGACCATTGCTGCACTTTATTAAAAACCATACAGAATTAAAAATGCATATATAAATTATACATGCAAACTGCTTATTGCTTTCCACTCTATAATTCAGTGTGACTGAACCTAGAGGGGAAAGATGTGTTTCAAATGGGAAGACAAGGGAAGCATTCAGCTGGGCCTGAAGTGTGAATAAATGAGGTTGGGAAGGAGGAATCAGATTCCGAGCTGGTGCTTACAAGAGAGCAATGCCCACCCAGTGTACCTGGTGGGTAAATGGAGCTGTGGGGCAGGAGAAAGGATGAGAAGCCTTCTCAGAGATGACTAGACTTTGTAAACACTTCAAAATCTGAGCAATTGAACCAAAGAGCTCATTTCTCCCTTCCTCTACCTACATGTACATCAAAAGCTGCTTTCTTCATGCAGCTCCTTCTGCAAAGGGAAGTCTGGGGGCTGTTAATCTCAAGCTGTGTATTCGCACAGAGCTGCATTGAAGCTCAGCTCTGCAACTATTGTGTGGACTCCCTGGCAAGGCAGCCATCTTCTACAAGTCTGACTATGTCATCTGAAATGTGAACTCACCAGCAGTTATGCCTAGGCTTGATTGAAATAATGTTTAAATGACTTAGAATTGAATGGAGACACTGCCGCTTTTACCAGGCAAGCCCTTCCTGGTCTGTGGATAAGTCTCCTGCATTGTGAAGACAGTATAGGAAGAACAGACAAATAAAGCAGGGTAGGAGGCAAGTTCTACGGAGCTTACTCTCTTCTCTCCCCTATCAAGGTCATGGATCCCTTTTCCCCACTTACCAGATTCCCTTGGCATGTCTTGACAAGAAACCTTAGTTTAATCTACAGATGTCCTCCCTCTACCTACTGTATACTTGTCTTGGTCCTGTGTTAATATTTGGTAACAAAAGGACAGTACCGAGACCAATAAAAATCCCATTCTCATGTCTTGAGAGGATGTTAGGGCCTTTCAACTCCAAGATGTACAATTTTTTTTCTAGGACCAAACACAGTGACCTTGACTCCATGTTCATTTCTGAATCTGAGAACACTGGATGTTGATAGTGATGGTCTCTCTGAGAACGGAGCAAGGCTAGGGGGTCTTCAGAGAAGGGGAAGAAGGGCACAACCATAGGTCCGTGCGTGTAAATAAACAGGAACTTTGCTCTGTGATTTTAATACAGTTTTTACATCTGAGTTAAAATCACATGAAATGGATAAAAACAGAGGTCAGATTTAACCAGTAAGAAGTGTCCAATTCTGGGTGTCCTCTATAGGGCCTTAGTGCTAATACAGCCACGCTAAGTGAACTGAACAGGACTTGAAGCCTCAGTTGCCCAAGGCGGGACAGAAGGCAGGTGGGGGCAATACCTTTATCCTTACCACCCACAAGCTCTTCACCCCATTATCATTTTTTTTCATACCAACAAAATAATAAGTAGTCATTTCAAAAATACAGATTACTACATCGAGAGAAAAATTAGGTTCATGTACAGACCCACCTCTTAGATAAAACCATAATTAATACTTTGCGATGTCCCTTCCATTGTATCTCCACACACTTTCCAGCTCAGCCAAAATGCAATTGCTTCACACAGCTTGTCTTGGGCAAACAAACAGCTCACGTCCCCGTATCACCTCCCTTAGCCTCGTCCCTGCTCAATTCCTCACAAGTTATTTGTAAACTAGGAATACAACTGTAAACTGGCTAAGGCCAGCAGGCAGCGCATGTTAACAATTATCACTATCACAGACAGCAATCCTAATTATCATCTTGCTTAATCACCACTGAAATCCTGCCAAATCTCAGAGATGAAGACCTGAGGCTCGGAGAATTACCACTCACCCAGCCCACAGAACTCATAGGATGAAAACTTAGAATTTGCAAAGACAAGAAAGCCAGAAAGAAGCTTCCATGGGAGGTTTTTTGAGGTTTTGGTTTTTTTTTTTCTAACCTTGAATGCCTTTGCCAAGTTCTTAAACTCATTACTGAAAAAAGCCTCGGATAAGAAAGCTTGCTCCAGGGGCCGGCAAGATGGCTCAGCAAGTAAAACCGTTTGCCACCAAACCTGATGACCTGGGTTCAATCCCTGTAACCCACGTGGTAGAAAAAGGAGTGACTTCTGTAAGCGACCTCTAGCCTCTACACGTGTACTATACCATGTACACAAACGATCTCTCTCTCTCTCTCTCTCTCTCTCTCTCTCAAACAAATATAATAAAAGAAAGTTCCAGAATCTTCTGTAAGTGTCTGTTAAATTGTTTTTGCCAAGGTTAATTGCTCAAAAACTCCCCCTTGCATAAGAAACTGTGGAACACTGAAGCTTTCCCGTGCCTTGGGCACCCCAGCCTGGTGCTCTCAATGTCCAATCTTAACCAATTGTTGCTTAAGAACAATAATAGCGGGGTCCTCAGGTAGTGCGATGTCCAGTTTTCTGAGGAACCTCCAGATTGATTTCCAGAGAGGTTGAACCAGTCTGCAATCCCACCAACAATGGAACAGTGTTCCTCCTTCTCCACATCCTCACCAGCATCTGCCACCACCTGAGCTTTTGATCTTAGCCATTCTGACTGGTGTGAGGTGGCTCTCAGGGTTGCTCCCAGAGACTAAACCACCAACCAATGAGTGCACATGGAGGGACCCATGGTTCCAGCCACATATGTAGCAGAGGATGGCCTTGTCAGGCATCAATGGGAGAAGCAGCCCTGGGTCCTGTGAAGGCTCGTTTTCCCATTGTAGGGGAATGCCAGGGTGTTGAGGTGGGAGTGGGTAGGAGTGGGAGCATGCTCACAGAACCAGGGGCAGGGGGGAGGAGGGAAGGGGAGAAAGAGATAACATTTGAAATGTAAATACATAAAATATCCAATAAAAATTACAAAAAATGATAACTATCTCCAGCAGAGATAACCAGCCATCTGGGGTTCCCCTAAGCCTCTTACCAAGGCATTTTCACATACCAGTATGTTGGGCCAATATGAGCCATGTACTTGAGTAGCCTAGAATTTGGCAACATGGGCTGGGTGGACCACCAGGATAAATGGTGATGTGGTACCTGTTTTGATTGTCTTAAGAAATGTGGTAAAAATTAAGAGAGCAACAACTTCCAACTCTTAGGGTGTGATGTTTGCATCTAAGTTCTCTGCTTCTGCCCTGTCCCTACAGAGAACTAATAGCCAAGCTTAGTAAAGCAAGAAACTGAAGACTGACTCACCAGGCTACCCAAGCTTACGTAGCCTCAAGGATGGTACAAGAAACTTGTCTGTAGTGAGAACTTTGGTTTCTTTAAAAGCTGAGAAATATAAGCATGTTTTGTAAATCCCAGGTGTGTGATACGGGGCTGCTGCAGACTGTTCACAGCAGCTGACTATGATTTGTCTCATGCTCTGGCAGGGTTTTGACAGCTGCAGATAGGTTCTATGATTATGTAATGTTTGAAATTCTGGGGACTCTTCAGAGAGTGTGTAAATACTACAGCCCCTGATAGAAGGAGCTGGTTGGCCAGTTAGTGGTTGGTTGCAGTTCACCAAGTGTGTGAAGAGAAGAGAAGAGAAGAGAAGAGAGGAGAAGGGAAGGGAAGGGAAGGGAAGGGAAGGGAAGGGAAGGGAAGGGAGGAGAGGAGAGGAGAGGACAGGAGAGGAGAGGAGGGCAGGGGAGGGCAGGGGAGGGCAGGGGAGGGCAGGGGAGGGCAGGGGAGGGCAGGGGAGGGCAGGAGAAGGGAGGAGAGGAGGGCAGGAGAAGGGAGGAGAGGAGGGGAGGGGAGGGGAGAGGAGTGGGGAGGGGAGAAGAAATTAGCTATCCTAATGGCAAAAAATCAAACTTGCCCCCAAGGAACACAATGCCCATAATCAGCAGGAAGTAGTGTAAAGATATTGTGGGCCCCTTACCCTACCCTTGACTTTATTCAGGGATTGCGCTCTCTCTCTCTCTCTCTCTCTCTCTCTCTCTCTCTCTCTCTCTCCCCCTCCCTCCAAACCTCCAAACCTCCCTTATCTCCTTCTTTCTCTCTTACACAGTGTTAGGGAGTTGAAAGGAAAGACGTAAAGGGGTGAAATAGGGTGGTAAAAAGAACCCACAAAGTAGTCAAAAGTACAGTTACACTTCTCTCTGAAGAGTCCCATTGCTAAAGCAGCCTGTTGCTGGGATCCTGCCTTTGATACATCATCCAGATTTAGAATCCATATTTAGGGTAGGAAACTTGGTGTGTGCGCACCTGCATGTGTACACGTTGCACTTTTGTGCATGGGGGTTGAATTTTTAGAGCTGTAGGAAGACCCTTGGTTAAAATGCACACATCTCCAAGGCAATAAAGTAAGTCATATTAGTCAGTCATATATTATTGTAAATCACTGCATTGGACTATCTCTCACTATTGATTTGGTCCTGGAGACACAAGAACTCATGATTGTGGATAGCTGGCTTTAAGCAAGATAGGTAGAATGGGAATGGGCCAGGTATGCGCATTCAACTCCAGTGAAGAAGATCCTAGAGGTAGCCTGACCTTATAACCCCGGTTACCACCAGCTAGCTTCAGACACTGGGTGATCTTAGGTAGATCCCTGACCTGCCTGGATGACTCAGCCACACCCTGAAGGTGATCAAGGTGACCTACAGCTCCAGGCAGCTGGGAGCAGAATTAATTAATGACTGTAAGGTAGCCTGAAAACATCAGGCCCATTGAGACGCAAGGCATGATTATTAAGTTATTAGAAGGCTATGTTAATTATTGTGTCTAAAGTTTCTGGTAGAAAAAAGGTCAACTCTGGATGAGAAAAACCTTGGGAGCTGAAGAAAAGCACTGAGGAGGGACAAAGCTCTATGGTCGAGGCTTGCTCTCAACCTGTGCTGGAAAGCTGGTTCTTTGGAGTAACATACGGAGTAACCAACCTCTGTGGGGGGAAGTGGTACATTTTAGGATGCACAGAGAACAGCATTCTCTCTCTCTCTCTCTCTCTCTCTCTCTCTCTCTCTCTCTCTCTCTCCTATCAACCTCTGGCTGACATGACTTACCCTAGAGAGTAAGAACACCAAAAGGGGGAAGAGCTGGTCTGCAATGGTTCCTACCACAGTCCATCAGATGGTCCAGGTGGGAGCCATGCTCAGATGTCCCAGAGAAGAGACAGGGAGAGGAACACAAAACCAGATCACTAGATATGTGTGGGCTTCTACAAGCCTTTTGAAGATTTATCTTGAAAATTCCACCAGTAGGAACAGACCCTTTAACAGGATGGGGATGGGGGTGGGGAGATCTGTGGTTATCCTGGTGGATGGATGCATGTTGGTTCATTAGGTCAGTCAGCCCTCCAGCAATAATATCCTGAGGATCCAGATTTAGGATAGATATCTTTGTGAGTGTGTGTGTGTGTGTGTGTGTGTGTGTGTGTGTGTGCGTTTGCATAAGATTATGGAAGCCAGAGGACCACCTCAACTATCATTGCTAAGCTATCGTTCCTTGGTCTTTTTGAGACAGTCTGTCACTGGTATGAATTCTCACATTGGCTAGCTTGCCAGTATGCCCCCAAGAATGAATATGCCTATCTCTCTGCCCCCTCGGTGCTGAATTACAAGCACTCACCATCATGCCTGGCTTCTTTAAAGGGTGGTTCTAGGTATTACACCCAGGTCCTTATGTTTGCACAGCAAGCACCTCACACTTTAAGCCATCTTCCCAGATAGATAAGCTTTGATAACTAGGAGGGCAAACCTAAAATTCTCCTGCAAAGTGTTCCTACCTCATTGTCAAGTTTCTGGAGCCTCAGATCCAGCAATAGAATGTTGCTTGCCAAAAAGGCTCAGGCATGGGATTTCTATCAACGGGAGGCTGAGAATAAAAGCATATCATTGCTATAGCTATTCAATGTTCTGCAGAACCTTTTGCATATCAGAGCTTTGTATTAGCTTTCTCGTTCTTACAGTGGCCTCATAGTAATTAATACTGCTTTTTTATATGGAGTTATCTGAAACCTGGAGAAATAAAGACATTTTTCATGTCAGAGATCCATGTGCAGAGGCAAACCTCAACTTCTGACTAAAGTCTCAAAATCCTCCTCTCGCCACCTCCTCATCCTGACCGGAAGGGAATATTCTTTTCCCATTTGAATTTATGCAGCCTTGGATATTTTATCTTTTCTCCTCTTGAAGAGTAACTGAGACAGTCGTGGCTGTCTCCCTTTCATTTCTGTAGAGGGTCCTGGTCTGATGTGATCAGTGGTGCAGGGATGATAGTTATCATCTAAGGAGTATTATTATACAATGGGTGTTTGTATATAATACACCTAATTCTCACAACAGCCTATAAAGAGACCTCATATCGTCAGTCTACTGGAACAATGGTGAAGTTCAGAGCACACCACCACACTGAGGCCATGTAGCTGCTAAATGGGTGAGCCAGGGTTCAGTCTAGACTTTCCTGTCTTTAAAGGTCATGTAAAGGGTAGCCAGAGGTTTCATTTTGTTGTTTTTTTTAAACATGACCTGTCTTCAAATTCTCATTTGTATGACACTTAGCCATAAATAATTTCATTGATATTTTCATAAAGCATGTGTTTCTTCATATACGTGGAAAGTAGAACTTCTGTTTCCCACAGTAAGGAATCTTTCAAGTTTTGGTAGAAGTGGTAGTGATCAGTACTGCCACATGCTCTTTGGCCAGTTTGTATTGCTATGTTTTCTAGCCAATCCCTGGCATCGTGGAGGTTCTGTGCTTGGTGTTTTACCATCCAGCAATATGCAATGGAATCTTTCTTGTGTTCCAGATAGCCAATAATGTTCAGCGTCTACCTATAGGTTATTGGGTGTTTGTCTTGTCTCTAGTGAAATGTCTAGCTATAGGTCCAACTGTTTCTCTGTTGGATTGTTTATCTTTTCTTCTTGATTTGTAGAAGCTCTTCATATATGAGATATTTTGGATACTAACTACTTGGAGTATATAAGCTTAGCAAACATTCTTTCTTGCTATGTGGCTTGCCTTTGAATGTCCTTGGGCAGACATATTTTATTTTGAATGTACAGAGTCGATCAATTGTAAGATTTATTTTTATTATTTTTAGTGATGTCCCCATGTGTCTATGTTTGAGTATGTGCACATGAGGTCATGGGATGTCTTTAAAATCCATAGGATCCCTGGAGCTGAAGTTATAGCTACCCATGAGCCATCCAATGTGGGTCCTGAGAACAGATCTCTGGTCCCCTGCAAGAGCTGTGTAAGTTCTCACCTGCTAAGCCATCTCTTCAGTCCCTAAGAATTTAACAGTTTTAAAGCCTTCCCTTACATTGGGTTCCTCCATATAGCTCACAGTAATCTCCTCTATCTCATGCTTTTCTGAACATAATTATATCTGCCATGCCTGTTTTACCAGGAGAAAAACATAGTAAAGGTTCTGAGACGTAAAGAGTAGGCTTTGGAGGGAGTGATAAGGGAAGCATATTTTGCATGTAACTCTAGAATAAGAGCTCAAGAGAGAAGCAGGGCTATTTCCTTGGCTCCTCCTCCTTTTCCCCTCCCCTTCTAATCAGAGTGACCAGATCAGAAGGGAGAAAGTCACAATCTTGCTATTTAGACTCTTGTTTTATTGAGGTTTATTAAATATTATTGAAAAAAATCTCATTTGTGGTATGACTTTCAGACAGTGTTCAGGGGATGTTAAAGAATGTTCTTTAAATTGTTTTTTTGCCATTTTCCTAGACATACTTCCTTCAAATTGTCTCATTCCAGAAGATGGGCATGAAAACAGCCCCTCCCCCCAAGCTCTCAGACAAGGATCAGGTGATATGCAAAAGTCTGCCAACAAAGTCACTTCATTCCCAGAGCCTGTGGGTGCATTACCTTCCATTGTAGGAAGAAGCTCACAGTTGCTATGACATCAAGGAGATTATCCTGGGAGGAGGATTATTCTGAATTCCTCAACCAGGTCTCTTACCTTCATTTTGCTAAGTCAACACAGATATCCATTTTCAGTTGGTACTTTATGCATATTTCATGTGTTCTTCCCTCCATTGTTGACTTTAGTGCCTTAGAAGATGGACCTCTGTGTTTATGTATTTTTCCCTAGATGCTCTCTTCTGTGTCTGGGGTCGTAGCTACTGACTTAACACTTACCTTGCTCATGATCTATTGGAACCTTTGACTCTGACTGGTGTAAAGTCTGAGAACTGCCTAACACACATCTTCTCAACTTGGTCTGTTCTTCCTACTTTCTCCTTTGTGAGAGCCACAAACTACTTGAGATTGATGATGTCACCAACCTAATTAGGAAAAGTATAGAAAACAGTTTAAAGACTCCTTTTGACTTCCCATTCTCCTTCATGAATTTTTTTTCTATTTTCCATATTATGACCTTCAAATCTTGGATTTTAAATGGTTTCTTCAAATAAAAATTCCAATAATAAGATTTTAAATTCTATAAAAATTATTTACTTGGTGGTATTTCTCATTTATAGATGTTCTCCATGATTTACATGTAGCCACCCTCTTCTTTCATTGTATTTAATATTCAATGTTACTTCTATATCCATGAGTCAGTATCTTCGGTCTCTTATTTATTTATTGCTTATAGTAGTTTGTTTTCTAAAGGAGGAGCCCAGAAAGATGGATTGGCAGGGAAGGACACTTCCCACAAAACCTGATTACTTGGATCTAATAACCAGGACCAACATAGTGAACAGAGAGACCTGAGGCCTGCCAGTTGTCTTCTGACTGCTACACATAAACCATGCCATGTGTCATTCCCTTCCACATTTTCTCCCCCCTCCTACAATAGAGAGATGTATGATAGATAGATGATAGATAGATAGATAGATAGATAGATAGATAGATAGATAGATTATTACTTATGAAATATCAGTATCTTATTCTGCCAAGTACTAATGAGTACTAACTCTGGAATTACCTCTGATATCATAGGTAGGACACATCTGAATCAATTACTCATGAATTCTTGTAATATAAATTTGTAGGGGAAATAATGTTTACTGCTACCTCATGCCAAAGCTGAGACATGCCTCTTCCCATGCAACTTGCCTAGAGTGTGCCTTCTCTTCCTGGGTGTTTTTCCACCAAGGGAATGGCTAACCTTCTCCAGGCTTTAATTTCATGTGAGAATGTCTGTTCCTACGACAACTCTCGAGCATTCTCAAGTCCTTGTCCACTTGTTACAAGCACAGCTGTCAAAACAAACATGTTTGCACAACAATCTAGGTTATAGGTTACTAGAAAAGCTGCCAGCTGCCTTACCTGTGTGTTTGTTTTCTAACTAAAGGATGAGCATCTGAGGGGCTCCCTTTCCTCCTTGTAATAGAAAGCATATTGCTTAAAAGAAGTTTACTAGATGTTGTACTAAAATTAACTACTTTTTCTTCTTTCTTTTTTCTCTTTTTCTCCTTTTAATTATACTCCCAAGCACCTCCTATATCAATGAAAATAGAAATTCCAATAATATTCTTTGTCTTCTTTGGACCTTAAATTCCCCAGTGAGATGTCACCTCTCCTGGGGAATACTCATTGTCCCACACCCTCTAGAAGGATAAGTTAGTCCATTGTCTCTGCTCAAGTACTGGGAACAAATCTCTAATAAAGCACTCTTGATTGTTCATTGCAGTCATTTGGCTCCTCCCACTATTCTACAAGAGTCTGGCAGAATATCCCAATTATCATTCTGTTTGGTATTTAATACAATGCCCTACACAAATCAAACATCTGGATGTTTATTTGCATTTGAATAAAGGAATGAATAAAACATCCATGTCCTGCAAAGTGAAGTAAAAGAATGACACTCAGGTGTGCCCACATCCTAACTGCTGTCTACTCTTCCAGGCTTAATCAATTAATGCATGGTTAGTTAAGTTATATGTTATTTATTCAATCACTCATTCATTAATTTATTCATTGTCCAAGTCTTTCTGTGTGCTCATTATATGAAAAATACCTTGTTGAACAATAGATATATGTATATACACACATATGCAAAGAGGAGATAGGCTAGCAAAAAAACATACCATAGATTATTTAATTGCATTGTTCTGCTTATTAGGAAGGTGGGGTGGTGGGATTAATTCCCTATAAGATACTAAGATAACCACTGTGTGAGTTTGGGAGTAGCATCCTAGCAAACAGAACAGTCATAGGAAAGCCTAGGCAGAAAGAGTGGGAGTTCACCTCCTCTTCAGTCTCGGCAATATCATCACTGGAGCCATCGTTCTCTGCAACAATACCTGGGTTTACTCTTCTCTCTGCCCAGGATTTTTTTTCCTTGTCTTTTTTGAATGTTCCAATCTCAAGATCTCTCTTGTTTTCCAAAGACTTTATACAAGGACGTGCCCTTGGTTTGGAATTTTAGTCCTCTTTATATCTACATTATAGCATCGATCTCACTAGTCAATTAACTGGGTGTGTGAGCTATGTGAGGTCAATGTACTGTAATCAATTCAGTAAGAGCCTGCCATAGAGAATCTCAGTTTGGCCACAATTTACTTGAGTGGCAAAGTTACAACCAGATTGTGCCAGAGCAGAAACCGCAATGACGTCAGAGAAAAGCTTCAAACTGGTTTACCAAGAGAAGAGGTTTTGAAAAATCAGCCATGCCAAACCACAAGCTCACAGGGCTTTGGACCGATAGCCAAAGCCTGAGACCTTTTCAAGCTTCCTTCACACTGCCAGCCCACTCATCTGGCATGAAACAAAATGCCTTGCAATGCATACTGGAACCATCCATGCCGAATAACCCCATCCAGACCTGTGGGTAGGATGCCAGTGTGATATGACTAACCTCTTACCTACTTGTTCAATAATGAATTGATTCCAAAGGACATCTGCTTCAAGCTGTGGTAGGTTACAGAACCAAGAGTCTCAGACAGAGAGACACACAAGTGTTCTCAGAGAAGTCAGAATTGAAGTCCACATACCATATTCTTAACATTTAATATAAATAAGAAAAATATACCCACTGTTGTTAAAATCTGTGTGTCCCCCTACTGTAGGAGGAGGTATGCCTGAGAGAGAAAAGAGAGAGGAGTCAAGATGCTGCATGATGGCTCAGAACCTACCCTTGCCATTCTCTAAGACTGCTTCTTCCTGCTTCTCTATAGCCTGCACCAGTTGTATCTTGCAGACATGTATGTGTAGATTTGCCAGTCCATGCATCCAAGGCCCATTGTGCTTCTACCATTGGCCCACTTTTCCCAAAGGTGCAGTCCATCCTCAAGAACATGGACTCAGATGGTCTCTACTGAATCCTGAAGAAATTTCAAGACCATTTGAGTAGAGGATTAATATGGCTGGAATCATGGCTTTAAATACAGAATATGAACTCTGAGTGGGTCTCTTCTTTTGGTATAATGAACCTTTCACCTTACAACAAAGGTCATAACCAAAAGAAAAACTAGAATAAAGCCTTCTACATTGGAAGTCCAGAGCCACTCTTATCAGGATCTAGAAGCAACATTACAGGAAGGGGCTATCTCTCATGCATCCTGCAGAGAGGTAATAAGGAAAAACCCAGCTTCAAGGTAGTAAAGGTAAGTGGTCTTATGGCTGGAAATGTCTAAAGATGCTACAGCAGGTCCCTGTGCTGTCCTCCTGTCTATATTCTGGTAGACAAAGATCATCATCTTCGCTCGACTCCAGATGATGCTCTGCAACCTGTAGGGAAGAGACCCAAGTAGTTCCGACTGTTAGAAGTTGCATGATGTTCTGAATTATTCCAAAGTGTGCACTGGTAATAACATTTCTGTTCACTGCACTTTAAGTCTAACGATGAGTTTCTCACATCTGTAGGCTGAAATCCAAAATCATTCTAAAATTCTTGTCAGTTTTGCTCAAACTTGTTTTTATAGTCTTACTATAGAGTTTCCTACTCTCCAATAACCAAAAGGCCTTATAAAACTTTACCACGATTATCCATGAAATTTCAAATTGTGAAACTCAGCAGCCTTACTGAATATAGCAAAAAAAAAAAAAACTGAAAAATATCAGCCTCTGATCCAAAAATTACATTTTTAGAGATCTGTCCTAAGGAAATAATTAAGGGATAAAAATGAAGGTTTTGGTAGCAGGATGTTATTTATTTATTTATTTACAACAGTCTACTGACTTGTAGGGGCAGGGCTTCAGGAAGCACTTACTTGTGTCATTCCTTTTGCAGAATGTAAGTCCCAGGTAAAGAGTTGGCCGTGTGACAGTGCAACTGACCACCTGTCTGCATCTCTGTATTCCCATTGAGCTTTGGCTAAACCCCTTCTGACTCATTGTGGAAGTCAGGGGTGGTACTGGGATTTCTATTTGTTTTTATTTCTCCTTCCCCAGAAGATTGTAAGTTCTTTGGGCAGAGGCTCTTTGCTCATAATTTATTGGGTTTGGTTTTGAGGTATTGAGGGTCGATTCTTTTGGGAGGGGGTTCTTTCAGTCTGGTTTGGTATGCTATCCAGGCTAACCTCAAGCCCTCTAGGCTCATTATCTTCTTGCTTCATCCTCCTCAAGAGTTGGAACTATAGTGGCCACCATGCCCAACAAGAGACCTCTACCTATGCATCCTCATGTCAGCCTCGTTCTCAGTTCTCACTCACTGTGAGTTGACGACCCTCCTTAGAAGAGAACTCCCCATTTTCCTGCTGTCTCTAGCCACCCTCACTTTTAGGGGGTAGTTTTTTCATTAATTTATTTATTCACTTTATATTCCAATTGCAGCCCCTCATCCTCTCCTCCCAGTCCCACCCTTTCAAATTCCTCAATTACCCCATCTCCTTCTCTTCAGAGAAGGGGGAGCCCCCTTGGGTACCACCCCATTCTAGGACATCAAGTCCCAACAGGACTAAGCACATCCTCTTCCACTGAGGCCCAACCAGGCAGTCCAGTTAAGGAGAGGGGATCCAACAGAATGCAGCAGAGTCAGAGACAGCCCCACTCCAGTTGTTAGGGGGACACATGAAGACCAAGCTGCAAATCTGCTCTAAATATGTAGGTGGCCTAGGTCCAACCCCTGTAGGTCTTTTGGTTGGTTGTTCAGTCTCTATGAGCCCCGCTGGCCCCAAGTTAGTTCACTCCGTAGGTCTCCTTGTAGTGTTCTTGACCCGTCCCACTTGTTCAGTTCTATCCTCAACTCTTGTACAAGACTCCATGATGTTTGTCTGTGGATCTCTGCATCTGCATCTATCTGATGCTGCGTGAAGCCTCTCAGGAAACAGTTATGCTAGGCTCCTGTCTGTAAGTATAGCAGAGTATCACTAATAGTGTCCAGGGTTTAGCCACCTACACTTAAACCTGCAAGCTAAGCCTTACTTCTTGATTTGAATGACAGTAAGCCCTCCATTTGCACACACACACACACACACACACACACACACACACACACACCCCTCGCCACTGCAAAAACACATCAAGTAATCCTCCCCTCCCTCTCCTGTCTTGCCAAATTTGTCCTCTGCTGGACATTGCCATCAGTTTGTAAGAAGTAAATCTTTATGTTCTATTTTCAGTATGGGGTGTGCTTAGAGCTCATTCCTGAATCACAGGTAAGCCAGAGGCACAAGTCCCCTGTCTTCAGCTGGCACCTGAGAAGCCTGGGAGCTTCTCAGTTCAACTTAGAGTTGAAAAGTCACAGGCAGTCTGGTACGTGACCAAACACACATTCAGAAAGTGAGTGGATATTGAACCCCGGGTTATACATTAGATAAGGCTTGGCATCTAGAACAGATAAAATAGGGGATTTAGGGAGGGGCAATACTAGACACTGTGAAGACTGTTCCTCCCTGAAGAACTCAGCCAATGGGAAATTGAGGAGTCTTATTTGCCTTTTCTCTAAGCTAACACCTGACTTTGCAAGATCAAAAAAACAAACAAACAAATACCCTTTCTTTTGCTTCTCAGAGTCTCTGGTACTCTTATGAAGTAAGGGCCATGGTTTCTCACACGTTTGTAAAATACTGTTTGCCTTCTGGACTTACACTCACAAGCCTACATTCTTCTTTGCAGAAGAGTCCGACACAGCTGTGTCAGACTCTCTTCCTCACTGCTCCCTTGTTCCATATCGAGGTCACCAGTGAACACCATGTTGTCACCCGGTGTTTGGTTGGTTTTTTTTTTCATGCCTCTCTAGCAGTGCTTCCTGTACATGGTCACTGTCCTATGTGAACATGTAATTTGCCTGGATTTCCTCTGACCTCTCTGGACAGTCCTTCCCAGTCTCCTTCCCTGACTTTCCCTGATCAGCCGCACACTTGAGACGTCCTTCTCAGACCCTGTTTATTTATAATCACTCCTCAAACTATCTCATCTAGTTTTAGAACATTCAATATCAATTCTGCCTTGACAAATACGTGTAGTTGCTCACACCTCTAGGACCCCACAGCCTATCTACCATCTCTGTTTGAATGTCCAGTAGGCGTCTTAACCTACCTCAATGTTCCATACTTGTCTAGCTGGCTCTCCCTTTAAAGTGAATTTGTTTATTTATGTTTTTAGCTTACACATAGCAATTTAGTAAAAGAAAATAACCTGAGAAGTCTGTTCAAGGATGGTGACCACGACAGCACCCCCCCTTTTTTTTCCACCTTTATTAACGTGAATATTTCTTATTTACATTTCGATTGTTATTCCCTTTCCCGGTTTCCCGGACAACATCTCCCTAGCCCCTCCCCCTCCCCTTCTCTATGGGTGTTCCCCTCCCATCCTCCCCCCACTACCACCCTGCCCCCAACAAGAACGTTCACTGGGGATTCAGTCTTGGCAGGACTAAGGGCTTCCCCTTCCACTGGTGCTCTTACTAGGCTATTCATTGCTACCTATGAGGTTGGAGCCCATAGGCTTTGGGTAGTGGCTTAATCCCTGGAAGCTCTGGTTGCTTGGCATTGTTGTTCACAACAGCACCCCTTGAGTGCTGTCATATTGGGATGATGGCCTCAATCCTTGAAATTTTCATCCCTGAGTAAGCAGGAGCTCCAAGGGCTGACTGGGCTCCAGGTCCAGGGCTCTTGGTCCTGTTTCCTCTGTGGACCAGAGTTCGATATCTAGGGAAGTGATGCCCAGATTCTTGTACCTCTGGGTCTTATCATGGACGACCATGTGACTGCATATGGAGAGGACTCATTTCAGTCAGCTTTTACCTTTATTCCACCAGTCACAGTAGATGGTGTCCTCACCAGAAAGATTGGTTACGTGGACAAAGACGTCACTGAAGTAGGCAAAGATGAGGTAGACAGCAAGTGTATTATTTCCTTCAGCCGACCCAAAGCTGATGGTTTTTTGCCTTCTTTTCCTTCTCCTGTTGAGGTACCATTTCTGGGCATCATCCCCAGGCTCCTCCACTGGGTAAAAGTGGATTTATATACAATACAATATGCAAACTTTAAAAGTATCCTTTTCACATGATAGTTACTTAGTACAATATAATTTAAATGGATTTTTAATACAGAAAACATTTCTGTTTCAAATAGCCCTAAGAAACTAGTTCAATCCTTGCCCACCCACAGGATCTGTTAATCACCATAGTTTCACAATAGCCTTCAAGCTTTGTATGTGTTCTGCAAGTCTGGTGCTTTTCATAACTGCTCTGCATCTTCTATGCCATTTGCATTTCTGTGTACTTGAGAATTCTCTTATTAATTTCTACTGAAAAAAAGTGTATTGAGACTATGACTAGGATTGCATTGAATGTATACGTGAAGTTAGCCTGGAAAGAATGGAACCTGATTAATATTGAGTGTCACACTTAAATTGTCTTTTGTTTCATCAGTGTCATGGAGTTCTCAGGCTGGGAGTCTTCTATGTCTTTCACTAAAATCAATACTAAGAATTCCATATCTATTCCTGCTTCTGTTACCAAAATTACTTTGAAAATGTGCACTGGTTGGCCTTGGTCAACTGCACCCAAGTTAGAGTCATCTGAGAAAGGAGAACATCAGCTGAGGAGCTGTCGCCATCCGACCGGCCTGTGGTGTCTGTTGGGCATTTTCGCTGGTGTCACATTTGCTCTTTAGGAGTTGATGTGTGCCCAGCTTCAGTTTCATAAGGAACCCCAGCAGAAAACGTGCAGCTCCGAAAGTTAGAGGCCATTACAGCACGGCTAGAACAACCCGGGAAGGTGAAATATAGACAAAGATAAAAGAAAAAAACACCGAGATAATACTAGAGACAAAATAAAATTTAAAAATCTATTCAATTAACATAAAAGAAACCATGGCAGGAAATGGGGAGAGGAAGGCAATAAAAACCTAGCATTAGCATAAAAGACCACAAAATAAACTCAAATGCAGGGATTACATGTCAGTGGGGGAGGTCCAAACACAGGGTCTGGAAGGCAGAGATTTTCAGTCTTCAGAAGGCATAAGAAAGCAGGAAATGGTATTAAGTTATAAGTAAAAGATGGCAGCCACTGAATATTATAGAAACTTTCAGTGTCTAGTCATCTAGACTTGGAACTCAAGTTAAATTAGAGACTAGCCCCTTGTTTTTAATTTTTTCTCTTCTTTTTCTTTTGTTCTTTTTCTTTTTATTGTTTCACTTTACATCCCAATCACTGCCCTTTTCTAGTCACCCCTTCCCACAATCCCTCTTCCCATACCCATCCCCTTCTCCTCTGAGAGGGTAGAGGGCCCCCCTGGGTATCCACCCCCATCCTGGCACTTCATGCCTCTTTGTCTCTTTGAGGCTAGGCAAATCCTCTCCCACTGCGACCAGACAAGGCAGTCCAGCTAGAAGAACATATCCCACAGACAGGCAACAGCTTTTGGGATAGCCCCAGTTCCAGATGTTCAGGACCCACATGAAGACAAGGCTACACATCTGCTTTAGGTGTGGGGGAGGCCTACGCCGAGCCCATGAATGAACTTTGATTGGTGGTCCAGTCTCTGAGAGTCCCAAGGGTTCAGGTTATTAGGCTCTGTTGGTTTTCCTGTGGAGCTCCTATCCCTTCGGGTCCTCAATCCTTCCTCCAAGTTTTCCATAAGAGTCCCTAAGCACCATTCACTGTTTGGCTGTATGTCTCTTCATCCCTCTGAACCAGCTACTGGGTGAAACTTCTCAGAGGACAGTCAATGCTAGACTCCTATCTGTCAGGGATTGGTGTTTATCCATGGAATGGGACTCTAGTTGGGCCAGGTATTGTTTGGCCATTCCCTCAGTCTCTACTTCATCCCCTGTACCTGCATTTCTTGTAGACAGGAAAATTTGGGATTGAAAGTTTTGTGGGTGGATACAGGAGGTGGCCTCTTCTGGTTCCATATTCCCAATGCTGTGAATCACAGCTAAAGTCACTGCCACTGATCGTTGGGAGCCTCCCCTCTCTCAGGTCTCTGGGACATCTTTGAGATGCCCTCCACCTCCTCACCCCTCCCAGGTGCATATATCCATTCATTCCCACGGCCATCTCTCCTGTCCCTCCCCATACCTGATTTTGAGCCCCTCCCATTCCTCTCCCTATTCGCTCCCTTACCTAGTTTTCTCCTTTCATCTGCCCCCTATGACTATTTTATTCCCCCTTCTAAATGAGGTTCAAGCATCTTTGCTTGGGCCTTCCTTCTTGCTTAGTTTCTTTGGATCTATAGAGTGTAACATGGGTATCCTGTATTTTACAGCTAATATCCACTTATAAGTAAAGACACACCATGCATGCCCTTCTGGCTCTACGTTACCTCACTCAGGATGATATTCTCAAATTCCACCTATTTGCCTGAAAAATTCTTGATGTCTTTGTTTTTAATAGCTGAATAGTACTCCACTGTGTAGATAGACTACATTTTCCTTATCCATTCTTCAGTTAAGGGATATCTGGGTTGTTTCCAGCTTCTGGCTATTACAAATAAAAGTGCTATGAATGTAATTGAGCAAGTGTCCCTGTGGTATAGTGGGGCATCTTTTGGGTATGTTCCCAGGAGCAGTATACCTGGGACTTGAGGTATAATTATTCCCAGTTTTCCGAGAAACCAGCTAAATTGATTTCCAAAGTGCTTGTACAAGTTGGCACTCCCACCAGCAATGGAGAAGGATTCCCCTTGTACCACACCAGCATGTGCTTTCCCTTGTTTTTTTTTTTTAATCCCAGTCATTCTGACCGGTGTCAGATGGAATCTCAGAGTTGTTTTTATTTTCATTTCCCTAGTGACTAAGGACTTTGAACCTTTCTTCAAGGGCTTCTCAGCTATTTGAGATTCCTGTTGAGAATTCTCTGTTTAGCTCTGTACCCCATTTTTAATTGGGTTATTTGGGTTGTTGGTATCTAACTTCTGGAGGTCTTTATACATTTTTGATATTAGCCCTTTGTTAGATGAAGGGTTGGTGAAAATTCTTTCCCAATCTGTAGGCTGCCATTTTGTCCTATTGACAGTGTCCTTTGCCTCACAGAAGCTTTTCAGCTTCTGAGGTGCCATTTATCAATTGTTAAACTTAGAGCTTGAGCCACTGGTGTTCTGTTCAGGCAATTGACTCCTGTACTAATGAGGTCAAGGCTATTCCCCACTTTCTGTTAGTTTTAGTGTATCCAGTTTTATGTTGAGGTCTTTAATTCACTTGGACTTGAGTTTTGTGTTGGGTGATAGACATGGATCTATTTGCATTCTTCTACATGCAGACATCCAGTTAGACCTGCACCATTTGTTGAAGATGCTTTCTTTTTTTCCATTGTATGTTTTTGCTTTCTTTGTCAAAACTCAAGTGTCTATAGTCACATGTGTTTATTTTGATTGCCCCTTCTTTAAATGAAGCATACCCAGAAACCAGCTCTTTGGATGCTGCAGTCTCCCTGGGGCCTTGCTTTGCCCTCCCTGCAGCCCTCCCCAGTCCTTGTGATCTTTATCAAAAGAATTCAGACAGAGCTTAGTATAGTGGACAGAGTTTATTACAAGGTTTTTGGTAGAGAGCACTACACACGTACTTCAGATTCTAGTAATAATAGGAGTTGGCTGGAAGAAAATGTCTCTGTTAAATATTTCAACCACATACAGGTATGGTCTGTATAGTTAGAGACTCTTCTCCTACTGTGCTCAAATACATGACAAGAAGCCATTTGTGGAAGAAGATTCTGTAGTACATGCAAGCCATTATGGAAGAGAAGGCTTAGCAGCAGAAACCTGAGGCAGCTGCTTATATTGTACCCGTAGTCAGGAAGAAGAGGGTTGAATTCATGGGCTCAACCCTCTCTCTCTCTCTTTCTCTCTCTCTCTCTCTCTCTCTCTCTCTCCTCTCTTCTCTCTTCTCTCTCTCTCTTTCTCTCTCTCTCTCCTCTCTCTCTCTCCTCTCTCTATTTCTCTCTCTCTCTCTCTCTCTCTCTCTCTCTCTCTCTCTCTCTCTCTCTCTCTCTCTCTCTTTTAGTCAGGAACCCCAGTCCATAGAATTGTCCACATTTAGAGCAGATCTGCCCCACTTCAATTAACCTACTTTAGAAGCTCTCTCACAAACATACCCTGATATCTTTCTCTGATTCTAATTCTAAATCCATTACCTTAGCAGTCAAGATCAACCCTCAGAGACCTTCTTTTCCTGGAGAAATTAGATACTGGGAAAACTCCCTCCTCCAAATTGGTAGAACCATAGTTAAGACAGACAGCCTAAGAAAATGGGTACTCCCTGAAAGCTGTGGTTGATTGGCATTGTTGTTCATATGGGGTCTCAAACTCTTTCAAGCTCTTTCAGTCCTTTCTAAGATTCCTTCAACAGGGGTCCCATTCTCAGTTCAGTGGTTTAATGATGGCATTCGCCTATGTATTTGCTGTATTCTGGCTGTGTCTCTCAGGAGAGATCTACATCCGGTTCCTGTCGGCCTGCACTTCTTTGCTTCATCCATCTTATCTAGTTTGGTGGCTGTATATGTATGGGCCACATGTGGGGCAGGCTCTGAATGGATGTTACTTCTGCCTCTGTTCTAAACTTTGCCTCCCTATTCCCTCTCAAGGGTATTCTTTTTCCCCTTTTAAAGAAGGAGTGAAGCATTCGCATTTTGGTCATCCTTCTTGAGCTTCATGTGTTCTGTGCATCTAGGGTAATTCAAGCATATAAGCTAATATCCACTTATCAATGAGTGCATACCATGTGTGTTTTTCTGTGATTGGGTTACCTCACTCAGGATGATATTTTCCAGTTCCCTCCATTTGCCTCTGAATTTCATAAAAATCATTGTTTTTGATAGTTGAGTAATATTCCATTGTGTAGACTATACATGGACTGACCCTGGGCTCCAACCTCATAGGTAGCAATGAATATCCTAGTAAGAGCACTAGTGGAAGGGGAAGCCCTTGGTCCTGCCAAGACTGAACCCCCAGTGAACATGATTGTTAGGGGGAGGGTGGTAATGGGGGGCAGGATGGGGAGGGAAACACCCATAGAGAAGGGAAGGGGGAGGGGTTAGGGGGATGTTGCCCTGGAAATCAGGGAAAGGAATAACAGTCGAAATGTAAATAAAAAATACCCAATTTAATAAAGATGAAAAAAAAAGAAAATGGGTACTCTGTTTCTAGTAACAGACATTTTAAAGAGAAAGGTGGGGGCAGGTTTGGGAAGAAACAAAAGATGTCTATTATGGTTAAAACACTAAGTATACAGAGCAAAGAAAATATGCTGAAAGCTGCAAGGGATAAATACTAAGATAGTGACAGGCAGGTCTACACTGAGGCAAAAGAGTAATGTTTTGTTACTTACTGTGTGATTAAAAATATGAAGAACTATGGATAAAAGCTCTGGGTAGCTATAAAGAAATGATTAAAATCTGCTGTAAACATCTCCTTAGTAATGTTAGTTTCCTGAAGAATTAGAGAAATCTCTTCAAACTAGTAAGACAAGGAAAACTGCTGTCTAGATAAAACTTGTGTTCAGTTGCATATATTCAATAGCAAGGGCAAAGTCAAACGCTTTCACACATAATTGTACAGGCACCCCAAGGAAAGAAGGTATTTAAGTGAGAAGGAAAGTGAACCCAAATATGTGACCTTGGCTCCACAGTGACTTCAAGGCCAGGCTAAACGACAGACAGACAGACAGACAGACACAAGCAGGAAAGGAAGGGAAGGAGGGAGGGAGGGAGGGAGGGAAAAGAAAGAAAAAAAGGAAGGAAAAAAAGAGAAAGATAGAGAAAAAAGGAGAAAGATGAAAGAAAGAATGAATACAGAAGTGTATAAAATGTCAATAAATTTAATTAACTAATAAATTATTTTAAGCCACGTGTTAAAAAGACAAGGCTCAAATGGCATAAATAAGATAAATATGGCACTTCCTGTGTTTACCGGAAGTCCCACACCCGCGGATCCCGGCCCGCAGCAGCTCTCTGCTCCCAAACCCCATGGGAGAGAGACCTCACCGCCTGATCAGGTGGGCACTCCTGAGGCTGCAGAGCGGAGGAGACCACCAACACTGCCCACCCCTGCCCACATCCCTGGCCCAAGAGGCAACTGTATAAGGCCTCTGGGTTCCCGTAGGGGAGGGCCCAGGGGCGGCAGGATCCCTGCGCCTGAGACAAGGCCGAAACCTGAAGGAAACAGACCGGATAAACAGTTCTCTGCACCCAAATCCCGTGGGAGGGAGAGCTAAACCTTCAGAGAGGCGGACACGCCTGGGAAACCAGAAGAGACTGCACTCTGTGCACATCCAGACGCCAGAGGAAAACACCAAACGCCATCTGGAACCCTGGTGCACAGAGGCTCCCGGAAAGAGCGGCGCAGATCTTCCCGGTTGCTGACGCCGCAGAGAGGACTTAGGCAGTACCCCACGAGCAAACTTGAGCCTTGGAACCACAGGTAGGACCAACTTTTCCCCTGCAAGAAACCTGCCTGGAAAACTCAGGACACACAGAGGCAAAATTCCTCTAGGACCGGGCACTTCCTGTGTTTGCCGGAAGTCCCACACCCGCGGATCCCGGCCCGCAGCAGCTCTCTGCTCCCAAACCCCATGGGAGAGAGACCTCACCGCCTGATCAGGTGGGCACTCCTGAGGCTGCAGAGCGGAGGAGACCACCAACACTGCCCACCCCTGCCCACATCCCTGGCCCAAGAGGCAACTGTATAAGGCCTCTGGGTTCCCGTAGGGGAGGGCCCGGGAGCGGCAGGACCCCTGCCTGAGACACCGCCGGAACCTGAAGGAAACAGACCGGATAAACAGTTCTCTGCACCCAAATCCCGTGGGAGGGAGAGCTAAACCTTCAGAGAGGCGGACACGCCTGGGAAACCAGAAGAGACTGCACTCTGTGCACATCCAGACGCCAGAGGAAAACACCAAACGCCATCTGGAACCCTGGTGCACGGAGGCTCCCGGAAAGAGCGGTGCAGATCTTCCCAGTTGCTGCCGCCGCGGAGAGGACTTAGGCAGTAGCCCACGAGCAAACTTGAGCCTTGGAACCACAGGTAGGACCAACTTTTCCCCTGCAAGAAACCTGCCTGGTGAACTCAAGACACAGGCCCACAGGAACAGCTGAAGACCTGTAGAGAGGAAAAACTACACGCCCGAAAGCAGAACACTCTGTCCCCATAACTGGCTGAAAGAAAACAGGAAAACAGGTCTACAGCACTCCTGACACACAGGCTTATAGGACAGTCTAGCCACTGTCAGAAATAGCAGAACAAAGTAACACTAGAGATAATCTGATGGCGAGAGGCAAGCGCAGGAACCCAAGCAACAGAAACCAAGACTACATGGCATCATCGGAGCCCAATTCTCCCACCAAAGCAAACACGGAATATCCAAAAACACCAGAAAAGCAAGATCTAGTTTCAAAATCATATTTGATCATGATGCTGGAGGACTTCAAGAAAGACATAAAGAACTCCCTTAGAGAACAAGTAGAAGCCTACAGAGAGGAATCGCAAAAATCCCTGAAAGAATTCCAGGAAAACACAATCAAACAGTTGAAGGAAATAAAAATGGAAATAGAAGCAATCAAGAAAAAACACATGGAAACAACCCTGGACATAGAAAATCAAAAGAAAAGACAAGGAGCTGTAGATACAAGCTTCACCAACAGAATACAAGAGATGGAAGAGAGAATCTCGGGAGCAGAAGATTCCATAGAAATCATTGACTCAACTGTCAAAGATAATGTAAAGCGGAAAAAGCTACTGGTACAAAACATACAGGAAATCCAGGACTCAATGAGAAGATCAAACCTAAGGATAATAGGTATAGAAGAGAGTGAAGACTCCCAGCTCAAAGGACCAGTAAGTATCTTCAACAAAATCATAGAAGAAAACTTCCCTAACCTAAAAAAAGAGATACCCATAGGCATACAAGAAGCCTACAGAACTCCAAATAGATTGGACCAGAAAAGAAACACCTCCCGTCACATAATTGTCAAAACACCAAACGCACAAAATAGAGAAAGAATATTAAAAGCAGTAAGGGAAAAACGTCAAGTAACATATAAAGGCAGACCTATCAGAATCACACCAGACTTTTCGCCAGAAACTATGAAGGCCAGAAGATCCTGGACAGAGGTCATACAGACCCTAAGAGAACACAAATGCCAGCCCAGGTTACTGTATCCTGCAAAACTCTCAATTAACATAGATGGAGAAACCAAGATATTCCATGACAAAACCAAATTTATACAATATCTTTCTACAAATCCAGCACTACAAAGGATAATAAAGGGTAAAGCCCAACATAAGGAGGCAAGCTATACCCTAGAAGAAGCAAGAAACTAATCGTCTTGGCAACAAAACAAAGAGAATGAAAGCACACAAACATAACCTCACATCCAAATATGAATATAACAGGAAGCAATAATCACTATTCCTTAATATCTCTCAACATCAATGGCCTCAACTCCCCAATAAAAAGACATAGATTAACAAACTGGATACGCAATGAGGACCCTGCATTCTGCTGCCTACAGGAAACACACCTCAGAGACAAAGACAGACACTACCTCAGAGTGAAAGGCTGGAAAACAACTTTCCAAGCAAATGGTCAGAAGAAGCAAGCTGGAGTAGCCATTCTAATATCAAATAAAATCAATTTTCAATTAAAAGTCATCAAAAAAGATAAGGAAGGACACTTCATATTCATCAAAGGAAAAATCCACCAAGATGAACTCTCAATCCTCATCTTCGATTGGTTTATATACAAGTGTGCAATTTCTAGGCTTGAAAGTAAAATGATGCTATCTGGTGCTGGATAGAGGAGCCTTATTTTTTATTATGGCAGCTTGCTATTTTTGTAACATGGTGATTTGGTTGAACACAATAAAGTACAGTAGTAACTGATCTCCCCCTCTTCCTGGATGAGTAAGGAGACGATTAAATGTTGATGTCAGCATCCATGAGCATATTCAGATGAGCTTCTGCTTCTGTTGAAAAGGATGCTGTGTTTGATTGTGGTCCGAAGCTTTGAAGCACTACTTGGCATCTCCTTCCTTGGAGGTCTCACTGTTTTAACATAACAGATTTGATAGCTTGTTGGTAAGGTGAGGTCCAGCTTGTCTCCACTAGGTCATCTTCATGTGAATCCGGTGGTTATACGGTTTTATTCTAGGGATATTTCATTTTTTTAATAACGGTTTTAGCTGACATTCATGGAGAGAATGAATCCTTAGAACTGTGCCACTAGTGAAAGGAAATCCTGTCTAGAGTATGTTTCTTTACAAAGCTGTGTCACACCATCCTTTGGGCCCTCTGCTGGAAAAGTAGAATCAAGTCTCAAATAATGCCTTTTAAATGTATCCTCTAGTATTATAGATGTAGGACAGTACTGTATCATACCTCTGTGGATGTAAAATAGCTTGTACCTGCTTTATGATACGTAGTAGTGACCGTGCTTTATCAGAGCTGTTTTTAATGATGTTGCTCAGAATGTTTTCTTTCCAGATGATGATTGAGAAGCTAATGTAAAAAAAAATGGTGCCAGGTACCACAAGAGTAACAGAACTGTGCTGTTTTCTCGGGTTTGTTTTTTTACTTTTTTTTTTTTAATGGAGTGTGCTGGATGTCTCTACAGTTTTGTTCAGATGACTGCAGAACCTGGAAAAGCTGTTGCTGCTGTTGATGCATAACACACTGCTATTATTGGTCTTTTTATATAAATATAAATATATATATACAGATATATAATTTGAATTTTTTGAAACTTTACCTGTGCTGTCAACTTTCGAAAAAAGTATCCCCGTTTACTGTGTTGAGTTGGCACTGTACAGAAATTAACAGCCATATTGGTCTAGAAATGTTGAACTTAAGTTTTTTCCATTTGTACAGGGGTAACACACTGTATTAAATATGTAAGGTCTTATATACGTGGGTTTGATTACAAAAACTAATAAAGTATTCTCTAAATTAAAAAAAAATAAGATAAATATACAGTGCACAGACTTAACATTCTAAGTTCTGTGTCTTCTACAGGAATACATCAGCATATGATGTGTTTCCTAGCATTAGAGTTCACTGAGGAATGTATTGACTACAACTAACAAATCACAAATCTGTTTAAAATTTTTCTGCCTCTTGGGAAAGGACCTTTGGAAAAACTGTACTTCTAATGCATTCCAGTCAGCTGTCATTGCTGTGGCAAAATAACTGATAAATCATTTTAGAGAAGGAATTGCTTATTTTTGCTCAATTTCAGAGGTCCCCCCACCTCCATGGTCAGTGAGCTTCCTAGTTTCTGCCCCTGTGGGGAGAAGCCCTGGAGGAGCAAAGCTGCTCACCTCTTGGTGGCCAGGACTGCCCAATGAGAGAAGATGGGGTCAAAATTCCCACAGGACTTCTTTACCTCTCCTTGCCCACAGGAAATTTGAGACATTTAAAACCAAAATTCAAAAGGCAAAAATTATTTTTAAAAAATTGTGAAATGGGACCGAATATCCTTAGGAGTTCAGCATTGAAATGTCGTTTCTGAAACACCATGTGAGAAAAAAATCCTAAAGAAAATATTGATTAATTTATATATGCTGTGATTAATTCCTTCTGCAAAGCAAAAGAGATCTTCCACAAAATAAAAGGCATAACAAGTCCCTCATGTAGACACTTGCAAATTTTACAATCAGACAAGGCCCCTGACACATATGTAGCAGAGGACTGACGGTCTTGTCTGGCCCCAGAGGGAGAAGATGTGCCTAATCCTGTAGAGACCTGATGCCCCAGAGAAGAGGGATGCTGGGGGTGGCGGTGGGGGTGGGAGGTGGGCACCCTCTCAGAGATAAAGGGGGAGGAATTATTTTTTAACTAATTAAAAAATAATCTAGAAGAGAAAAGGTCAAGGTTTGAGCACTGGGTTTACTTTTTGTTTTCCTCTGCCTCCAGATTTCTTTCCCTCTAACTTTCCTTTGTTATTCAGAAAGGCTAATTCATTTTTATTTTTTCTAAAAGCAGAACAATTAAGCCTTTTCTTCCTGTGGGGTGTGGTTAGCACACATTCCTTTAGTAATAACAAGGGATGGAAGTCAACAAAATTGAATTTATTTTCTCCATTCATAAGTTAGATTTGGTGGAAAGTGATTTTGGGGACTATGAAGATAACAATCTCAGAAAGGTCCTGACATGTGTGAACATGACCTCGCCCATGGTACTTTCCAGGGTTTAGATGGGAACCAGTTTCTGGGTATGTCACCACCTTAGAAGAAGTGAGAGGTGTTGCTCCGGGCAGCCCTCAGCCCGGCATCCAGCTGAGAGTCCCTGCCCAAAGGTGCAATGGTTTCTGAAACTCATGAGATCAGCAGCTTTTTGTGATACCATGAGTCATCCCCAGGGCAATGATTTCCAGGAGCTGAGGAGTGCCTTGAAGTGCTGGCTTCACCAGATGTTCTGGCATCGCCAGCCCCAAGTGCCAAAGCTGGCCCAGGGCCAGGGATCACAAGGTCACCAACAGTCAAAATTTCCCTTGGGTTTCAGGTACACAATTAATGCTATCCAATTAAAACTCCAAATTGATATTTTTTAGGAACTGGATCATTGGAAATTTATATTGACTCACAAATGATATTGGATCAGAAACAAAGTAGCCAACAGAACAGAAGTTAACAGGAAGAGATTAGCAGATGACAATAAATAAACTGACAAGCGATTCATAGAGGGCAACACTTGGTCAACAAAGGTCAGTGGGAAATTAGGAAAGTCTAAGATGAAGAAAATTAGCTCCCTATCTAACTATACAAACAAAGATGGACTTAAGACTAAGTTACATGTAAACTATAAATAGAGAAAGCAAATAGAAGAAAATTTAAATACCACTGTGACTTCCTAGTTATACCCTGTGGCAGAGAGAAGAAAGAAAGGAAGGAAGAAAGAAAGAAAGAAAGAAAGAAAGAAAGAAAGGAAGGAAGGAAGGAAGGAAGGAAGGAAGGAAGGAGAAGAAAGAAAGAAAGAAAGAAAGAAAGAAAGAAAGAAAGAAAGAAAGAAAGAAAGAAAGAAGACAGGGAGGGAGGAAGGGAGGAAGGGAGGAAAGAAGGAAGGGAGGGAGGAAGGAAAGAAGGAAGGAAGGGAGGGAGGAAAAAGAAGGAAGGAAGGAAAGGAGAGAGGGAAAGGAAAGGAAGATAGATAAAGGGAAGGGAAGAAAAGCAAAGGGAAGGGAGGGGAGAAGGAAAGGAAGGAAGGAAAGGGAGAGAAGGTGTATGTGAGGACAAGATGTCATGAGATCCCTTTTATACTCTGAGGAGGAGGCAAGACCCTGTGATTTCACATACCTGTTCTTAGTCCCCAAATAAATTCTTTACAAACCCAAGCAGAGACTGTGTACAAAGTACTCACTCTTTTTATGGAGCATTGATTACAACCAGCATTTCTATTGAAGAGGAGAGAGGCAGCTGATGGGAGCGGCAGCCTTGGGGCACTATGTGGCAATGGGCAGTGGCTGGCTTGCTGTAAGTAGCAGTCTGAGGGGCCTCTCGCAGAAGTATCTACGGGAAAAGTAAATAGATTGGGATGTGCAGTCAAATACAATTTGCATATAATTAAAATAAAGCACATGGACAGAAGTATATATTCAAATGACAATCTAGTTCTAGGCTGGACATGGTGGTACATGCCTCTAATCTAGCACATGAAAGGCTGAGGCGGAAAGGGGGGCGTGAAAATTCTAGGTGGTTTGGAGCTGCAGAGTGAGACCCTGTGTCAAAAATAAGTAAGCAAGTGGATACAACATCATGGGTTACTGAAATGTGAGTCACAAGAAGAAACCCGTGGTTCATAAGCATGGGTGTGGATATGGGAGTGAGTATGAAAAAGAAAAACAGCACTAAGCAAAATAGAGAGAAGGAATACTTCAGGAACAGAAGGAAGCCTTCTCCAGAAACTGCAGAGCAAGATTAGCTCTGCCAGTGAGCAGACTCTTGTCCTCGGTGTGTTCATTGTTTTGTTGGGAAGAAGATGCTGCAAGTGTCAATGGACCCTCACCTGCCTGGAGTTAGTCACATGGTTTGCATATAGATTGGAATATAGATGTTTTTGTTAAGTCCCTGGGTACAGTAAAACAGAATGTAGAAAGACCAAGTTCTCTGTTTCTTTTTTCTCAAGCTGATGTCCCATAGACCATCTGAAGGGCACTAACTCATGCAAGGAGAGTCTAAGCATCAGTCTGAGGCATCATGTCACCACAGACAAGAGGAATAAATGGAAGACCCTTGAGAGCATCACACACATGGTATATCGACAAGCACTCCAACCATCAGGACCAATAGTGAAAGACAGCACATCTATTGTGTGTACTACTAAGAAGACACGGCGTACACTTGCCCGTGTTCCTGTAGTTTCATAATGAACCTTGTATAATAGGAGTACCAAGAGAAAACAAACACTCTGCACTCCTTTTCCTCCTCTTGCTCGTGAGTTTCTCCCATTACCTCTTACTTATTACTTCTCCTATCTTACTTATATGGTAAAATCAGTGAACTAACAGAAAGGCCTGTAGATGAGGGAACCATCCAGTGACCCATTTGCTAGAATACTTATAGCCATTGAGTTAATGTTGGAGGAGAGGAAGACTGGGTGTTCAGAGGAGTGGGCTGGCCAGGAACATAGCTCAGTGAGCAGAGTTGGTTTCCCCTGGCGAATTGTTGGGTTGGTAACACTGACATTTTCTCTTTTCCTCACTATGAAATGCTTACTTCAATAGATTCTCCAATCTTTTGGGAATTCAAAATGGTTGTCGCTTATAATAGCAAGTCAACACATGAAGAAATACAGAAAATACATTTGAGTATATGTGTTCTTGGGTGTCTGCATGTGAGTGTGCTGGTTCTTTTGTGTGTGTGTGTGTGTGTGTGTGTGTGTGTGTGTGTGTGTGTGTGTGTGTGTGTGTAAGAGAGAGAGAGAGAGAGAGAGAGAGAGAGAGTAGAAATTTAGAGAGCTACAATGAGTAATCTTGATATAAGACCATTGGTTTAATGTACTCAAAGGGGGCATTGATAGTAAGACCTCCATATTTTATGTCTCAATAAGTGAAAAAAACAGTAGTCAATGCAAGGATGTCATTGTGCCACCCTCTCAGAAAAAGTAGTTCCTATTCAGTAGCCTGGAAAATCTGAGCTGACATTCTAACTTGGGCTTTTAGCTGAGTGACTGTTGATATGTGAACTGACACCCCTAAGCCTTAGTGTCAGCCTTTGTGTTATAAGAACTGAGCCGGCTGACTTAAGTGGAAATTAAATGAATGTTAAGTGCTTTTGTACTGTGTCTATCACATACCAATTAACATTGCTTAAATAGTCAGCTATATCAGAATTAAAATTTATAATAATATCCTACTTGCTTGTGGTCTAGTATAGCAGAAAAGCAAGATACAAAATTGGGCCATAATTTAATATTAATTATATTTTCCAAAATTAACATACAAAGATTGAGAAGGAAATACACTTGATCCTGCATTTCTGGGTTCTGTATCTGCGGACTCGACGAGCTACAGATCAAAAACATTTAGTAGGAGCTATGCCTGTACCGATCATGTGCAGTTGTTATACTTGTTAGTATTTCTTGAAGAACAACCGTGTAGCAGGTATGTACTTGGTATTGCATTGTATTAGGAACTGTAAGTAATCTAGAGATGAGATTACATGTTGGAAAGACTGTGCAAATGAAATTCCATCGTACAAAGGAGCTTGAGAGGTTTGTATCCAAGGGGTTTCCTGCAGCCAGTCCTCCGTGGGTATCATAGATGAGTGTATACCAAAATTTCATCATATATTTTAACATGTACACCATATACTTGAAGAGATGAACTGTACTTTTTCCTCTTAAATAATAGTTTTCTAACTAATCCCTCTAAATTTTAGTGGGAAAATTATCTTATTGTATTTTCTCCTTTCACATCTAAGCACTGCCACTGGATACACAAACAGGTGCATTTCCTGCACGGTTAACTGAGGTGTCGCACAGCATCTGCTCTGCCATTTCTTGATCCACCCAAGAGACTTGTCCCACCAGAGACTCCAGCATAGTAGCTTAGTGCTTCTGTTCCTGAGGACAGCGTGCTAGGAGAAGTCTGTCCCTCAGCTCGTGTATTCCTCGACAATACATTTATATGCTCAAGCTGAAAGTGTAGGTGGTCAATTTACAGAACAGGAGATTTGGAAGGAGAATTCTCTCTCCCAGATACTTAGTTTTCCTCTACCAAGAGATTCTAAGAGTAATGACAGTTAATATCTGAATTAGTGGCAATTATATCTTAAACATACAGCAAGATTTCATATTTTCTACATAGTCTTGTAGAATAATCTCCTATCTGTGCTGGTCAGCAGTATTTCAACCTTGCTCTCATCTTCCAAGTCCGTGACCCTCCCATCCTTTTTTTTTTTTTTTTAACATTCTAGGAACCTGGCTCCCACCAGATTCTAAATAAATTGACTGTTTATGATGTTCCCAGAAAGAAAGGATGCTTCTCTCTTACTAACAGAATTCCCTCATCTCCTTAACCTATACTGACAAGATGGCAGCACAGGTGTCTGGCACGTGAACTATTTTTGTCAGGCATGTGCTAAGAAGCAGATTCCATGGAGACAAACTAGACAAACTAGTAGTCTGCCCATGCACTGGAAAGCCACTGAGAATGAATGGTGTGTGACTCAACTGACTGTGTCACCATGTTTGTTGACGAGGATCAAAGCTACATTTCTCTTTATATCAGGAACTAATCAAAACTTCCTATTATTGTTCAAATTACCTTGGTGGCCTGCGGATGGTGGCACTATAGCCTTGGTAACCTAAGGAACAGCATTAGCCATTTGTACCCCCTTGCGTAAGTACTTTGTGGAGATATTTAGCAGAAAAAAAATGGTCAACAAAGTGTTATTGTGTTTTCACAAATGGGCAGAGGGGGTATTGGGAGGCTGTCCAAGGATAACCTTTGAAAATTCTAGTAATGTCATCACAGGAGCATAGGACTTGGTTTCAACTAACCAGCATTCCAGTCCTACTTCTTGTGGTTCACCATCCCTATTCCATCATTATTTTTGTATCATCTGTAAAGTAGTGACAATGGCTACAAGGTGTTTAACAACCGAGGCAATTCATAATTCCTTTGGCATGTAGGTCCTCCATAGCATTCCCTTTCCAGTTCTGTGAGGCAGGGAGATTCAGGTTTAGTGACAAACTACCATTCTGCAGGCTCCCACACTGGTGGCAAATGGTAGACAGCCTTCTCTGTATGGAAACAGAAGAAAGAGAACTCAGGTCTGCTTCCTGATCTTAAATCTAACACATATTCTGAGGCTTAGTTGGCAGGGAGATGGCTTGGTTGTCAAAGCGCTTGCCACAATAGCATCAGGGTCTAATTCTAGTCTCCAGAACTCATGTTTTCAAAAGCCAGCCATGGCAGCATACACCTGTAATCCCAGGGAGAGGGCGGGCAGAAACAAGAGGATTGTTAGCCAGCTAGTCCAGTCACATCAGTGACTAGAGCTAGGCTTAGTGAGATCCCGTCTCAAAAAAACTAAGGTGGGAACAGTTGAGAAAGAGAGCTGACATTGAATTGACTTCTGGCCTGTGCGTGGACACACACACACACACACACACACACACACACACACACACACACACACACACACAAATGCATTTTCTAAAAATTCCCTTTTCCCTTCTTGCTGGCCAGTGTCAGCAGGGGCCATGGGAAGTTGATTGGACTGGGGCTGGAGAGAAGAGTAGGCACTCTTCACAACAGAAGAGAAGGAAACTCAACAGAAAGATCACAGAGAAGGTCTTAGCTCTGGGTGGATGCCATACTCCTCCCAGCCAGAGAAGCTGGTGAAGGCAGCAGGTGGGAGGGTCCTGCCCAGCACTATCACATGTGGGCAGGCACTCAGTCATCTGGTGTGGCTGACCCAACACTATGTCATTGTCACAGCAATGATAATGGCAACTCCCACTTGCTGGCTGCTTGTTTAGTACCTAGTCACCAGTCAAAGCCTCCCTCTTTGTAGGGTTGCTGGACAAACTCACAGAGTGATAAATATGAACTGACATCAGACCACTTGCCTATATATGGGAAGTGCTCGATTAGTGGCAGCTGCCAGGGCTGCCGCTGTGTGTTCTCATTTATCTCTGCAACCACTTTGTGAAATGGTCACTATTATTTTCTCCTACTTACTGATGAAGATGACCTGAGGCTTAGAAAAATAAAGGACTTTGACTGGTCTAGAAGGATCTTGAAAGCAGTCAAAACTTAGCTATAATCTAGAAATGTCTCAGTCCAAAGCTGGTACCTAACTATTAGGATACCTGCTGGGTCATGTGTCTGGCCTTAAAGTTGTTAGACGGTGAGTCTCCTCAGTCTAATGTTCCCCAGCTTCTCCTCCTTCACCATCTCACAGAGACCCAAAGCCTGAGGATGATCATAATTGCAAAAGACTAGCTGCCATCTTGTACCAGGTTCAGCTCCGACCTTTCCCTGAGATGGGCTCTTAGATGGCTCAGGAGGGAGGGAGCTGGGCTGGGACTTTATAGTGGAAGTTTTGGACATTATCAAGACATTGATGTTAGTGTATACTGGTTTTTCCAGCTTGGTTCAGTTTTGTTTTGCTTTGAAATGCTTTGTACAAATGAAACATTCCGAACAGAAAACCAGGTACAGCGGAGGAACCCTGTAGATAAGGAAAGGGCACCACCGAGTCTGTCTTTTCAGAGAAACCCTCACATATACATGGTCTCTTCACTCATGAGGGTGACCATGCAGATAGAGATTGAAGGACCATGGTTCCCATCACAGTTGGAAGCAACGCATGGTGGTCAGTGGAGGAGCTACCATGAAGCCCACACACCCTAGATTTAGATCTGATCTCTGCTTATGAAGAATGAGATCTGAGGAAGAAAGAGAGTGGACTGTGATAGAAACTTGAGGAAGGAGCAACTGCAATAGATTGGGCTAGCTTCCCACAGCATATGACCTACAGGAGATTAAAACACTGCACGCAGACACACACTGTCATATAAATTCATCCATGCATATACAATGTTGTCATATAATTAGTCTGGGAGTTCTTTTGTGATTTGTTCTTCATATGGCATGAAAAGGTGACTTTTCAGTGTTGAATAAGAAAGGTATATCTTTGGCATATAATCACAGACACTGGAAAATACACATTCTCTGGCTTCTTTTAATATTTCTTGTACATACAAAAGTGTGTGGTACTGACCGGAAGCAGTGTGATGTGAGGCTGGAGAGATGGTTCAGTGGGACAAGTACATAGTGTGAGGATATGAGTTTAGACTCCAGTGCCTACCAAGGGTCTAGTCCACGTAAGCACATATGCATACACTCAATTACACACAGTCCCCAGCTCTTGCCAGCATGAGCAGTCCTGACTTGGTTTTGATCAGAGCAAGATGAATCCCAACAGCTTCACAGAGGGGCCAGCCTTTGTCTAAGACTCGGAATCTCTCCAAGCCCAAGTTTAACCTAGAGATTCATTATCAGGCTCTGCCTTGATATTCTCAGTCTATGCCCTAACAAGACTAGAGGAGCTCACCTGCCGTACCACGAGTGCCCCACACCCTAAACCTAATCTCCAGAGAGAAATGCGAAGATGACAATGGAATGATTTTGAATTGACACTTTTCCTCAGGGGCTCAGGTGGTTCCTAGATGATGTGTTGAAAGTTATAGATAAAACAAGCCCAGGAGGGAACAAATGTTCCCGTGACTTACACACACGGGATGCACAATAGGGCCAGGATTATTATCTCTTAAAGAAGAAAGGTTCAGTCATGCCTGGTACAGAGAGCCAACCCTAGGCGCTAAGCTGTGTCCCCTGGCTGGCGGAACTGTATAAGAATGAATCTGGGAGGCATCGTGACCAAGAATACTCACATATTTTCAAATACCAAATGTGCAAAGAAACAAACATTTAGTTTTCTAACAGTTCAGGTGTGTGAGAGCTATTTGTCTGAGGTCTGCTCAGGGCCTCCCATAAATTGTGATCACTATAACTAACAAATTGGTTGAGGCCAGGATATCCGAGTTCTCTGAAATGGCCATTGTTGGGAAGCCCAGTTTCTCCCATTGTGATATCATCATTAGACTGATATGGCATAGCAACAACTTCTCTTACAGAGTAGCTCATTTGAGGGAGGCAGAGGGGAATACTTGAGGTGAAAGGAAGCCCCACTGTCTTCTAAGCCTAATGTTAGAATCCATGTACCATGATTCTGTCTCATTATGTTAGTCCTGCAGAACCAAGCACATGGCAGAGGAGGCTTTGGGGAAGAGACCCAAGGAGGAATCACTGAAATATCATCACAAAGACAGGACTACAGGGCGCCACAATCCTCTGTGTTTTCATCCTGAAACAGTGAACCAGACAGAAGCCCTTCCAACACAGCTATCCCAGAATTCGCAGACTTCTGTGTTCCACGTTCTGAGGCCTGTGAGACAGCTCAGTCACTGAAGTTCTTGCCTGTCAGTCATGACGGCATGGTCTGGTATCTATGTCTGAAAAGGAAGAAACCCACACAGAAAAACCCGTCTCAGAAAAATAACACAAAAACATATAAAAGAAAGAAAGGAGAAGAGACAGAAAAAGAAAAGGAAAAGGAAAAGGAAAAGGAAAAGGAAAAAACTGGACACAATAACACATACTTGTGTCCCAGTGCTGGGGAGGAAGAAAGAGGTGGGTCCTAGGGCTCACTTGGCAGCCATGAGAGAGACCATGCCTAAAACAATATGCACTTCATTCTAGGCTGTCCTCTGACCTCCACATGCAAACGCATCTGTAAACACTTGAGCACACATATGCACACGTCTACACACACACACACACACACACACACACTCACACACACAGAGAGAGAGAGAGAGAGAGAGAGAGAGAGAGAGAGAACATTTTATTTTCTTTCTTTATTCTAAGAAAATGGGGGTGGGGTGGGTAAAGAGTACTCTAAATGAAGTCTGGTGAAAGTCTGGCTGCTGCTTCCTTGCTGTGTGCTCTCCTTGTCAGGCACTGTTTAGATAGCTTAGCCCTCAGGCTCCAGGCATCCTGAGAGTAACAGGTTTTGATTTCTGCTTCATTATCACAGTTCTAACATGTAGAAAGTGGGTATTGGTGTGAGAATGGTGGTTCTCTGTAGACAGTTACTCACAAAACTTTCTAATTACACCTTTGAAATATCTACGTGAAGTAAAGGGTTAACATCACTAGAGATGAGCGCAAGACTGTGGTGGCTTGTTCAAATACTTAATGATAACAGGTAGTCTAGCAGATCTGAGACACGGCTCTCTCGAGTTCCAAAGCCTGTGTTGTTCTTGTCCATTAGCATCCTAACATTTCATAAATACTTTAAAATAAGCCATAGTCCTGTACCTTGTTTTGCAGTAGCTAAAAATGAGATAATAGAAATAATAATAATAGAATAGCTAAATATAAAAAAGGTCATATATCCCCAAGCACATGCAAGCACACATGCCCACACATATTTTCAGAATGCTTACTCTGCATGAAAGATTTATGTGAACAGATAACTTAGTTAATATTCAACAGTTTCAAGTTTTCCCCAGTCCTCTGCCTGCAAATGGTTGCTTTGATTTGGGTCACTGAACTGTTTCCTAGTTCTGATATTTGGAGAATTCTTCAGTCACCAGAAGAGTCAAGCTACAGAGATTAAAATCACGAGAGATGAGAGTAAAGTGGACAAGTCAGGGCTGGTGGGATCAATTATAGGAGAGAAAGGAGGGTTGTACAAGTTCAAAAGCAGCTGCTACAGTTATGAGGGGGATGGATAGAAGGCAAAAGCATTTTTAAAGTTGCTGTGGATGGTGACCCTTTAAGAGTGAGGTTTCAGAAACACAACTTGAAAACTCATTGTGGAGTTGAGAACACCGGATGCTTCCTGTACAAGAGCTGAGCCAACATAAGAAACGAAGACATGGTAGCAAGTCCCCATAACCCCAGCACTGGGGTGGGTAGAGACAGAAAGATCCTGAGTTCATGAGACAGCTATCCTAGCTGAAGTGGCAACTTCTTGTTCAGTGAGAGACCATCTAGAGGTAATAAGACAGAAAGTAGTTGAAGATATCGTGTACACTACTCATACTCCTACACAGTACAGACATACATATACATACTTACACACACACACACACACACACACACACACCTAAATTATTTTGAAGTCACCTCTGGGGTTCTAGATAGTCTTCTTTGATAATATACTGAACCTGGGCTGTGTAGAGTATAGTTTGGAGAGTTACACATGAAAAGTGCATAGAAAGAATGTCATAGAGGATAATGCAAACACTGTACTAAGAGGGGTGTCGAAGTTCACTTTGTGTGGTCCAGAGAAAGTTCTACAAAAGACTTTCTTTCAGTTTCCAATGAATGCATTTGTTAAGCATTTGACAGGCAAAAAGCAAAGAGCAGATAGCAAGGCGGTTAGCAGACACCATCACAGTGGGCCCTTACCGCACTCAGCAGAGCCTACGGAGCAGTCTGACTGAAAGAGCAAACAAAAGTAACTCCATCGCACTGGTGCCCACAACATCCAACGCAGACCGACTGGGGGACCTTCCTGAGTCAGTCACCTGGAGCTTCAGTGGAGATCCCTCTGCAGGCCATTGTGGAAACACTTTGCCTTCTGGATCTTCAGGAGAGCCCAGTGCTTTCACTCTTTATTTTTCTGTTCTCCTTTCTCCTTGCCACGGGGCCAGGACTTGGTCAGACACAGGATAGACATTGTTGGAGGACATTGGATATAAACACACTTGAGTCTGACCTAGGGAAACTCACAACACATGGCAATTTACCAACACCATGTACATTATACAGGTAAGAAGAAACAGAATGTGAGTAAGGTAGTGCTTAATAATCTCTGCCCCGAAAATTTTTGTAGTTACTAATTATTATCAAACTCTCAGAGTATTTGGGGGATGTGTTTTGGCTTATGGGGCAATCTGAGTATCCCACGTCCTTAGATCATTCACATCTCTGATGTAAAAACTGGGACAAGATGCATATTATAGGAACATAATTGTTAAGAGCTTGAATAGTGCTTCCTGGTTGCTGTCACCATGGAGAGCTCGTAGGCAGCACCCCACGAGCAAACTTGAGCCTCGGGACCACAGGTAAGACCAACTTTTCTGCTGCAAGAGACCTGCTGGTGAACTCAGGACACACAGAGGCAAAATTCCTCTAGGACCGGGCACTTACTGTGTTTACCAGGAGTCCCAAACCCCCAGATCCCGGCCCGCAGCAGCTCTCTGTTCCCAAACCCCGTGAGAGAGAGACCTCACCGCCTGGTCAGGTGGGCACTCCTGAGGCTGCAGAACGGAAGAGACCACCAACACTGCCCACCCCTGCCCACATCCCTGGCCCAAGGGGAAACTGTATATGGCCTCTGGGTTCCCGTGGGGGAGGGCCCAGGAGCGGCAGGGCCCCTGCGCCTGAGACAACGCCGGAACCTGAAGGGACAGACCGGATAAACAGTTCTCTACACCCAAATCCCGTGGGAGGGAGAGCTAAACCTTCAGAGAGGCAGACACGCCTGGGAAACCAGAAGAGACTGCACTCTGCACACATCTCTGACACCAGAGGAAAACACCAAATGCCATCTGGAACCCTGGTGCACAGAGGCTCCCAGAAAGGGCAGCGCAGATCTTCCTGGTTGCTGCCGCCGCGGAGAGGTCGTAGGCAGCACCCCACGAGCAAACTTGAGCCTCGGGACCACAGGTAAGACCAACTTTTCTGCTGCAAGTGACCTGCCTGGTGAACACCAGACACAGGCCCACAGGAACAGCTGAAGGCCTGTAGATAGGAAAAGCTACACGCCCGAAAGCAGAACACTCTGTCCCCATAACTGGCTGAAAGAAAACAGGAAAACAGGTCTACAGCACTCCTAACACACAGGCTTATAGGACAGTCTAGCCACTGTCAGAAATAGCAGAACAAAGTAACACTAGAGATAATCTGATGGTGAGAGGCAAGCGCAGGAACCCAAGCAACAGAAACCAAGACTACTTGGCATCATTGGAGCCCAATGCTCCCACCAAAGCAAACACGGAATATCCAAACACACCAGAAAAGCAAGATCTAGTTTCAAAATCATATTTGATCATGATGCTGGAGGACTTCAAGAAAGACGTGAAGAACTCCCTTAGAGAACAAGTAGAAGCCTACAGAGAGGAATCGCAAAAATCCCTGAAAGAATTCCAGGAAATCATAAATGAACAAGTAGAAGCCCATAGAGAGGAGTCACAAAAATCCCTGAAAGAATTCCAGGAAATCATAAATAAACAAGTAGAAGCCCATAGAGAGGAGTCACAAAAATCCCTGAAAGAATTCCAGGAAAACACAATCAAACAGTTGAAGGAATTAAAAATGGAAATAGAAGCAATCAAGAAAGAACACATGGAAACAACCCTGGATATAGAAAACCAAAAGAAGAGACAAGGAGCTGTAGATACAAGCCTCACCAACAGAATTCAAGAGATGGAAGAGAGAATATCAGGAGCAGAAGATTCCATAGAAATCATTGACTCAACTGTCAAAGATAATGTAAAGCAGAAAAAGCTACTGGTCCAAAACATACAGGAAATCCAGGACTCAATGAGAAGATCAAACCTAAGGATAATAGGTATAGAAGAGAGTGAAGACTCCCAGCTCAAAGGACCAGTAAATATCTTCAACAAAATCATAGAAGAAAACTTCCCTAACCTAAAAAAAAGAGATACCCATAGGCATACAAGAAGCCTACAGAACTCCAAATAGATTGGACCAGAAAAGAAACACCTCCCGTCACATAATAGTCAAAACACCAAACGCACAAAATAAAGAAAGAATATTAAAAGCAGTAAGGGGAAAAGGTCAAGTAACATATAAAGGCAGACGTATCAGAATTACACGAGACTTTTCGCCAGAAACTATGAAAGCCAGAAGATCCTGGACAGATGTCATACAGACCCTAAGAGAACACAAATGCCAGCCCAGGTTACTATATCCTGCAAAACTCTCAATTAACATAGATGGAGAAACCAAGATATTCCATGACAAAACCAAATTTACATGATATCTTTCTACAAATCCAGCACTACAAAGGATAATAAATGGTAAAGCCCAACATAAGGAGGCAAGCTATACCCTAGAAGAAGCAAGAAACTAATCATCTTGGCAACAAAACAAAGAGAAGAAAAGCACACAAACATAACCTCACATCCAAATATGAATATAAAGGAAGCAATAATCACTATTCTTTAATATCTCTCAACATCAATGGCCTCAACTCCGCAATAAAAAGACATAGATTAACAAACTGGATATGCAACGAGGACCCTGCATTCTGCTGCCTACAGGAAACACACCTCAGAGACAAAGACAGACACTACCTCAGAGTGAAAGGCTGGAAAACAACTTTCCAAGCAAATGGTCAGAAGAAGCAAGCTGGATAGCCATTCTAATATCAAATAAAATCAATTTTCAACTAAAATTCATCAAAAAAGATAAGGAAGGACACTTCATATTCATGAAAGGAAAAATCCACCAAGATGAACTCTCAATCCTAAATATCTATGCCCCAAATACAAGGGCACCTACATACGTAAAAGACACCTTACTAAAGCTCAAAACACACATTGCACCTCACACAATAATAGTAGGAGACTTCAACACCCCACTCTCATCAATGGACAGATCATGGAAACAGAAATTAAACAGAGACATAGACAGACTAAGAGAAGTCATGAGCCAAATGGACGTAACGGATATTTATAGAACATTCTACCCTAAAGCAAAAGGATATACCTTCTTCTCAGCTCCTCATGGTACTTTCTCCAAAATTGACCATATAGTTGGTCAAACAACGGGCCTCAACAGGTACAGAAAGATAGAAATAATCCCATGCATGCTATCGGACCACCACGGCCTAAAACTGGTCTTCAATAACAATAAGGGAAGAATGCCCACATATACATGGAAATTAAACAATGCTCTACTCAATGATAACCTGGTCAAGGAAGAAATAAAGAAAGAAATTAAAGACTTTTTAGAATTTAATGAAAATGAAGGTACAACATACCCAAACTTATGGGACACAATGAAAACTGTGCTAAGAGGAAAACTCATAGTGCTGAGTGCCTGCAGAAAGAAGCAGGAAAGAGCATATGTCAGCAGCTTGACAGCACACCTAAAAGCTCTAGAACAAAAAGAAGCAAATACACCCAGGAGGAGTAGAAGGCAGGAAATAATCAAACTCAGAGCTGAAATCAACCAAGTAGAAACAAAAAGGACCATAGAAAGAATCAACAGAACCAAAAGTTGGTTCTTTGAGAAAATCAACAAGATAGATAAACCCTTAGCCAGAATAACGAGAGGACACAGAGAGTGTATCCAAATTAACAAAATCAGAAATGAAAAGGGAGACATAACTACAGATTCAGAGGAAATTCAAAAAATCATCAGATCTTACTATAAAAGCCTATATTCAACAAAACTTGAAAATCTGCAGGAAATGGACAATTTCCTAGACAGATACCAGGTACCGAAGTTAAATCAGGAACAGATAAACCAGTTAAACAACCCCATAACTCCTAAGGAAATAGAAGCAGTCATTAAAGATCTCCCAACCAAAAAGAGCCCAGGTCCAGACGGGTTTAGTGCAGAATTCTATCAGACCTTCATAGAAGACCTCGTACCAATATTATCCAAACTATTCCACAAAATTGAAACAGATGGATCACTACCGAATACCTTCTATGAAGCCACAATTACTCTTACATCTAAACCACACAAAGACCCAACAAAGAAAGAGAACTTCAGACCAATTTCCCTTATGAATATCGATGCAAAAATACTCAATAAAATTCTGGCAAACCGAATCCAAGAGCACATCAAAACAATCATCCACCATGATCAAGTAGGCCTCATCCCAGGCATGCAGGGATGGTTTAATATACGGAAAACCATCAACGTGATCCATTATATAAACAAACTGAAAGAACAAAACCACATGATCATTTCATTAGATGCTGAGAAAGCATTTGACAAAATTCAACACCCCTTCATGATAAAAGTCCTGGAAAGAATAGGAATTCAAGGCCCATACCTAAACATAGTAAAAGCCATATACAGCAAACCAGTTGCTAACATTAAACTAAATGGAGAGAAACTTGAAGCAATCCCACTAAAATCAGGGATTAGACAAGGCTGCCCACTCTCTCCCTACTTATTCAATATAGTTCTTGAAGTTCTAGCCAGAGTAATCAGACAACAAAAGGAGGTCAAGGGGATACGGATCGGAAAAGAAGAAGTCAAAATATCAGTATTTGCAGATGATATGATAGTATATTTAAGTGATCCCAAAAGTTCCACCAGAGAACTACTAAAGCTGATAAACAACTTCAGCAAAGTGGCTGGGTATAAAATTAACTCAAATAAATCAGTAGCCTTCCTCTACACAAAAGAGAAACAAGCCGAGAAAGAAATTAGGGAAAGGACACCCTTCATAATAGACCCAAATAATATAAAGTACCTCGGTGTGACTTTAACCAAGCAAGTAAAAGATTTGTACAATAAGAACTTCAAGACTCTGAAGAAAGAAATTGAAGAAGTCCTCAGAAGATGGAAAGATCTCCCATGCTCATGGATTGGCAGGATTAATATAGTAAAAATGGCCATTTTACCAAAAGCGATCTACAGATTCAATGCAATCCCCATCAAAATACCAATCCAATTCTTCAAAGAGTTAGACAGAACAATTTGCAAATTCATCTGGAATAACAAAAAACCCAGGATAGCTAAAGCTATCCTCAACAATAAAAGGACTTCAGGGGGAATCACTATCCCTGAACTCAAGCACTATTACAGAGCAATAGTGATAAAAAAAAACTGCATGGTATTGGTACAGAGACAGACAGATAGACCAATGGAACAGAATTGAAGACCCAGAAATGAACCCAAACACCTCTGGGCACTTGATTTTGACAAAGGAGCCAAAACCATCAAATGGAAAAAAGACAGCATTTTCAGCAAATGGTGCTGGTTCAACTGGAGGTCAACATGCAGAAGAATGCAGATCGATCCATGCTTATCACCCTGTACAAAGCTTAAGTCCAAGTGGATCAAGGACCTCCACATCAAATCAGATACACTCAAACTAATAGAAGAAATACTAGGGCAGCATCTTGAACACATGTGCACTGGAAAAAATGTCCTGAACAAAACACCAATGGCTTATGCTCTAAGATCAAGAATCGACAAATGGGATCTCATAAAACTGCAAAGCTTCTGTAAGGCAAAGGACACTGTGGTTAGGACAAAATGGCAACCAACAGATTGGGAAAAAATCTTTACCAATCCTATAACAGATAGAGGCCTTATATCCAAAATATACAAAGAACTCAAGAAGTTAGACCGCAGGGAGACAAATAACCCTATTAAAAAATGGGGTTCAGAGCTAAACAAAGAATTTACAGCTGAGGAATGCCGAATGGCTGAGAAACACCTAAAGAAATGTTCAACATCTTTAGTCATAAGGGAAATGCAAATCAAAACAACCCTGAGATTTCACCTCACACCAGTGAGAATGGCTAAGATCAAAAACTCAGGTGACAGCAGATGCTGGCGAGGATGCGGAGAAAGAGGAACACTCCTCCATTGTTGGTGGGATTGCAGACTGGTACAACCATTCTGGAAATCAGTCTGGAGGTTCCTCAGAAAATTGGACATTGAACTGCCTGAGGATCCAGCTATACCTCTCTTGGGCATATACCCAAAAGATGCCCCAACATATAAAAAAAAAAATCGCGGCTGGGGATTTAGCTCAGTGGTAGAGCGCTTACCTAGGAAGCGCAAGGCCCTGGGTTCGGTCCCCAGCTCCGAAAAAAAAAAAGAACCAAAAAACAAAATAAAATAAAATCACATGCTCCACTATGTTCATCGCAGCCTTATTTATAATAGCCAGAAGCTGGAAAGAACCCAGATGCCCTTCAACAGAGGAATGGATACAGAAAATGTGGTACATCTACACAATGGAATATTACTCAGCTATCAAAAACAATGACTTTATGAAATTCGTAGGCAAATGGTTGGAATTGGAAAATATCATCCTGAGTGAGGTAACCCAATCACAGAAAAACACACATGGTATGCACTCATTGATAAGTGGCTATTAGCCCAAATGCTTGAATTACCCTAGATGCCTAGAACAAATGAAACTCAAGACGGATGATCAAAATGTGAATGCTTCACTCCTTTAAAAGGGGAACAAGAATACCCTTGGCAGGGAATAGAGAGGAAAAGATTAAAACAGACACAGAAGGAACACCCATTCAGAGCCTGCCCCACATATGGCCCATGCATATACAGCCATCCAATTAGACAAGATGGATGAAGCAAAGAAGTGCAGGCCGACAGGAGCCGGATGTAGATCTCTCCCGAGAGACACAGCCAGAATACAGCAAACACAGAGGCGTATGCCAGCAGCAAACCACTGAATTGAGAATAGGACCCCCGCTGAAGGAATCAGAGTAAGAACTGGAAGAGCTTGAAGGGGCTCAAGACCCCATATGTACAACAATGCCAAGCAACCAGAGCTTCCAGGGACTAAGCCACTACCTAAAGACTATACATGGACTGACCCTGGACTCTGACCTCATAGGTAGCAATGCATATCCTAGTAAGAGCACCAGTGGAAGGGGAAGCCCTGGGTCCTGCTAAGACTGAACCCCCAGTGAACTAGATTGTTGGGGGGAGGGCGGCAAGGGGGGGAGGATGGGGAGGGGAACACCCATAAAGAAGGGGAGGGGGGAGGGGGATGTTTGCCCGGAAACCGGGAAGGGAATAACACTCGAAATGTATATAAGAAATACTCAAGTTAATAAATAAATAAAAAAAAGAGCTTGAATAGTAATATTGTAAATTGTTCATACTAACCAAAACACTTACAGGCTTGTTGAAATCCCTGTGAATTTTTCAACAACACTTTATAGAAATAACAGGGAAAGGCCTTTTGTTAAATTCATGTGGTATCACAAAAGAATCTAAGTGTTTAACCATAAACAAAATGAACAAATCCAGGAACATCAAACTATGGAACTTCAAAACACACTGCAAAATGAATTAATCAAAACAGCATTGCCATGACATTAAAAATAGATGCACAGAAAGAGGAACATAAATATAACTGAGACAGAGTTAACTGGAGTTCAACAAAGACGCTAAGAACACATGAGAGTCTGTTCAATAATGATACCGTGGAAAATGGGATATCCACACACAAGAATCTGGTTGTGTTTCCACTATGGCACCCCACATGCAAAATCAGCTCAAGATAGATCGGAGATGGCAATATAAGGCCTGAAACTACTCAGAAGAATGGGGGCTCCCTGTAAGACCGATTTGAGAAATGATTTCTTAAAGGACCTCAAAGTACAGGTAGCAAAAGCAAAACTATGCAAATAGAATTATTTCACTGAAAAGTTCTACACAGCAAAAGAAAGTCACCAGAATAAAAAGACAATGTACGGAATGAGACTATCTGAAGACGATGCACGTGATAAAGGGTTACTATCCAGCAAATGTAAGGAACTCAAACGGCCCAACAGATAAACAAATAATTTTATAGTAAGCAAAGGAAATGGATAGTTTGATTTTTTTTCAGGAGAAGACATACAGAGACTTTCACATATATGGATGAATGCCCAAGTCCAGTGATAATCAGGGAAATACAGACTAAAGCAGAGGCTTCACCTCAGCCCTGTCAGAGTGGCAATTATCAAAAGGCTGGGTGGTAGCAAGCATTGGCAAGGGCTTAAAGAATAAGGAACCCTTGCAGGTAAGAGTACAGGTTAGGAACACTGTCATGGAAAACTGTATAGAGGTTGCCCAAAACAAACTGAACATTGAATATGATGTGATCCAGCAATTCAGCCACAAGATATACATTCGAAGGATATGAAATCAGAGCAGCAAAATAAAAAAAAAAAACAAAACAAAACAAAAACAAAAAAAAAAACAAACTATCCTTGCCTCCGTATGGATTGCAGCATTATTAACAAGAATCAAGATTTAGGGCAGCAGCTCTCTGCTCCCAGACCCTGTGAGAGAGAGACCCAACCGCCTGGTCAGGTGGGCACTCCTGAGGCTGCAGAGCGGAAGAGACCACAAACACTGCTCACCCCTGCCCACATCCCTGGCCCAAGAGGAAACTGTATAAGGCCTCTGGGCTCCCGTGGGGGAGGGCCCAAGAGCGGCAGGACCCCTGCCAGAGACACCACCGGACCCTGAAGGAAACAGACCAGATAAACAGTTCTCTGCACCCAAATCCCGTGGGAGGGAGAGCTAAACCTTCAGAGAGGCAGACAAGCCTGGGAAACCAGAAGAGACTGCTCTCTGCACACACATCTCGGACGCCAGAGGAAAAAGCCAAAGACCATCTGGAACCCTGGTGCACTGAAGCTCCCGGAAGGGGCGGCACAGGTCTTCCTGGTTGCTGCCGCTGCAGAGAGCCCCTGGGCAGCACCCCACGAGCGAACTTGAGCCTCGGGACCACAGGTAAGACCAACTTTTCTGCTGCAAGAAAGCTGCCTGGTGAACTCAAGACACAGGCCCACAGGAACAGCAGAAGACCTGTAGAGAGGAAAACTACACGCCCGAAAGCAGAACACTCTGTCCCCATAACTGACTGAAAGAGAGGAAAACAGGTCTACAGCACTCCTGACACACAGGCTTATAGGACAGTCTAGCCACTGTCAGAAATAGCAGAACAAAGTAACACTAGAGATAATCTGATGGCGAGAGGCAAGCGCAGGAACCCAAGCAACAGAAACCAAGACTACTTGGCATCATCGGAGCCCAATTCTCCCACCGAAACAAACATGGAATATCCAAACACATCAGAAAAGCAAGATCTAGTTTCAAAATCATATTTGATCATGATGCTGGAGGACTTCAAGAAAGATGTGAAGAACTCCCTTAGGGAAACACAGGAAAACATTAATAAACAAGTAGAAGCCTACAGAGAGGAATCGCAAAAATCCCTGAAAGAATTCCAGGAAAACACAATCAAACAGTTGAAGGAATTAAAAATGGAAATAGAAGCAATCAAGAAAGAACACATGGAAACAACCCTGGATATAGAAAACCAAAAGAAGAGACAAGGAGCTGTAGATACAAGCTTCACCAACAGAATACAAGAGATGGAAGAGAGAATATCAGGAGCAGAAGATTCTATAGAAATCATTGACTCAACTGTCAAAGATAATGTAAAGCGGAAAAAGCTACTGGTCCAAAACATACAGGAAATCCAGGACCCAATGAGAAGATCAAACCTAAGGATAATAGGTATAGAAGAGAGTGAAGACTCCCAGCTCAAAGGACCAGTAAATATCTTCAACAAAATCATAGAAGAAAACTTCCCTAATCTAAAAAAAGAGATACCCATAGGCATACAAGAAGCCTACAGAACTCCAAATAGATTGGACCAGAAAAGAAACACCTCCCATCACATAATAGTCAAAACACCAAACGCACAAAATAAAGAAAGAATATTAAAAGCAGTAAGGGAAAAAGGTCAAGTAACATATAAAGGCAGACCTATCAGAATCACACCAGACTTCTCGCCAGAAACTATGAAGGCCAGAAGATCCTGGACTGATGTCATACAGACCCTAAGAGAACACAAATGCCAGCCCAGGTTACTGTATCCTGCAAAACTCTCAATTAACATAGATGGAGAAACCAAGATATTCCATGACAAAACCAAATTTACACAATATCTTTCTACAAATCCAGCACTACAAAGGATAATAAATGGTAAAGCCCAACATAAGGAGGCAAGCTATACCCTAGAAGAAGCAAGAAACTAATCGTCTTGGCAACAAAACAAAGAGAATGAAAGCACACAAACATAACCTCACATCCAAATATGAATATAACGGGAAGCAATAATCACTATTCCTTAATATCTCTCAACATCAATGGACTCAACTCCCCAATAAAAAGACATAGATTAACAAACTGGATACGCAACGAGGACCCTGCATTCTGCTGCCTACAGGAAACACACCTCAGAGACAAAGACAGACATTACCTCAGAGTGAAAGGCTGGAAAACAATTTTCCAAGCAAATGGTCAGAAGAAGCAAGCTGGAGTAGCCATTCTAATATCAAATAAAATCAATTTTCAATTAAAAGTCATCAAAAAAGATAAGGAAGGACACTTCATATTCATGAAAGGAAAAATCCACCAAGATGAACTCTCAATCCTAAATATCTATGCCCCAAATACAAGGGCACTTACATATGTAAAAGAAACCTTACTAAAGCTCAAAACACACATTGCACCTCACACAATAATAGTGGGAGATTTCAACACCCCACTCTCATCAATGGACAGATCATGGAAACAGAAATTGAACAGAGATGTAGACAGACTAAGAGAAGTCATGAGCCAAATGGACGTAACGGATATTTATAGAACATTCTACCCTAAAGCAAAAGGATATACCTTCTTCTCAGCTCCTCATGGTACTTTCTCCAAAATTGACCATATAATTGGTCAAAAAACGGGCCTCAACAGGTACAGAAAGATAGAAATAATCCCATGCGTGGTATCGGACCACCACGGCCTAAAACTGGTCTTCAATAACAATCAAGGAAGAATGCCCACATATACTTGGAAATTGAACAATGCTCTACTCAATGATAACCTGGTCAAGGAAGAAATAAAGAAAGAAATTAAAAACTTTTTAGAATTTAATGAAAATGAAGGTACAACATACCCAAACTTATGGGACACAATGAAAGCTGTGCTAAGAGGAAAACTCATAGCGCTGAGTGCCTGCAGAAAGAAACAGGAAAGAGCATATGTCAGCAGCTTGACAGCACACCTAAAAGCTCTAGAACAAAAAGAAGCACATACACCCAGGAGGAGTAGAAGGCAGGAAATAATCAAACTCAGAGCGGAAATCAACCAAGTAGAAACAAAAAGGACCATAGAAAGAATCAACAGAACCAAAAGTTGGTTCTTTGAGAAAATCAACAAGATAGATAAACCCTTAGCCAGACTAACGAGAGGACACAGAGAGTGCGTCCAAATTAACAAAATCAGAAATGAAAAGGGAGACATAACAACAGATTCAGAGGAAATTCAAAAAATCATCAGATCTTACTATAAAAACCTATATTCAACAAAACTTGAAAATCTTCAGGAAATGGATAATTTCCTAGACAGATACCAGGTACCGAAGTTAAATCAGGAACAGATAAACCAGTTAAACAACCCCATAACTCCTAAGGAAATAGAAGCAGTCATTAAAGGTCTCCCAACCAAAAAGAGCCCAGGTCCAGACGGGTTTAGTGCAGAATTCTACCAAACCTTCATAGAAGACCTCATACCAATATTATCCAAACTATTCCACAAAATTGAAACAGATGGATCACTACCGAATACCTTCTACGAAGCCACAATTACTCTTATACCTAAACCACACAAAGACACAACAAAGAAAGAGAACTTCAGACCAATTTCCCTTATGAATATCGATGCAAAAATACTCAATAAAATTCTGGCAAACCGAATCCAAGAGCACATCAAAACAATCATCCACCATGACCAAGTAGGCTTCATCCCAGGCATGCAGGGATGGTTTAATATACGGAAAACCATCAACGTGATCCATTATATAAACAAACTGAAAGAACAAAACCACATGATCATTTCATTAGATGCTGAGAAAGCATTTGACAAAATTCAACACCCCTTCATGATAAAAGTCCTGGAAAGAATAGGAATTCAAGGCCCATACCTGAACACAGTAAAAGCCATATACAGCAAACCAGTTGCTAACATTAAACTAAATGGAGAGAAACTCGAAGCAATCCCACTAAAATCAGGGACTAGACAAGGATGCCCACTCTCTCCCTACTTATTCAATATAGTTCTTGAAGTTCTAGCCAGAGCAATCAGACAACAAAAGGAGGTCAAGGGGATACAGATCAGAAAAGAAGAAGTCAAAATATCAGTATTTGCAGATGATATGATAGTGTATTTAAGTGATCCCAAAAGTTCCACCAGAGAACTACTAAAGCTGATAAACAACTTCAGCAAAGTGGCTGGGTATAAAATTAACTCAAATAAATCAGTAGCCTTCCTCCACACAAAAGAGAAACAAGCCGAGAAAGAAATTAGGGAAAGGACACCCTTTGTAATAGACCCAAATAATATAAAGTACCTCGGTGTGACTTTAACCAAGCAAGTAAAAGATCTGTACAATAAGAACTTCAAGACACTGAAGAAGGAAATTGAAGAAGACCTCAGAAGATGGAAAGATCTCCCATGCTCATGGATTGGCAGGATTAATATAGTAAAAATGGCCATTTTACCAAAAGCAATCTACAGATTCAATGCAATCCCCATCAAAATACCAATCCAATTCTTCAAAGAGTTAGACAGAACAATTTGCAAATTCATCTGGAATAACAAAAAACCCAGGATAGCTAAAGCTATCCTCAACAATAAAAGGACTTCAGGGGGAATCACTATCCCTGAACTCAAGCAGTATTACAGAGCAATAGTGATAAAAACTGCATGGTATTGGTACAGAGACAGACAGATAGACCAATGGAACAGAATTGAAGACCCAGAAATGAACCCAAACACCTCTGGGCACTTGATTTTGACAAAGGAGCCAAAACCATCAAATGGAAAAAAGACAGCATTTTCAGCAAATGGTGCTGGTTCAACTGGAGGTCAACATGCAGAAGAATGCAGATCGATCCATGCTTATCACCCTGTACAAAGCTTAAGTCCAAGTGGATCAAGGACCTCCACATCAAATCAGATACACTCAAACTAATAGAAGAAATACTAGGGCAGCATCTTGAACATATGGGCACTGGAAAAAATTTCCTAAACAAAACACCAATGGCTTATGCTCTAAGATCAAGAATCGACAAATGGGATCTCATAAAACTGCAAAGCTTCTGTAAGGCAAAGGACACTGTGGTTAGGACAAAACGGCAACCAACAGATTGGGAAAAGATCTTTACCAATCCTACAACAGATAGAGGCCTTATATCCAAAATATACAAAGAACTCAAGAAGTTAGACCGCAGGGAAACAAATAACCCTATTAAAAAATGGGGGTCAGAGCTAAACAAAGAATTCACAGCTGAGGAATGCCGAATGGCTGAGAAACACCTAAAGAAATGTTCAACATCTTTAGTCATAAGGGAAATGCAAATCAAAACAACCCTGAGATTTCACCTCACACCAGTGAGAATGGCTAAGATCAAAAACTCAGGGGACAACAGATGCTGGCGAGGATGTGGAGAAAGAGGAACACTCCTCCATTGTTGGTGGGATTGCAAACTGGTACAACCATTCTGGAAATCAGTCTGGAGAATCCTCAGAAAATTGGACATTGAACTGCCTGAGGATCCAGCTATACCTCTCTTGGGCATATACCCAAAAGATTCCCCAACATATAAAAAAGACACGTGCTCCACTATGTTCATTGCAGCCTTATTTATAATAGCCAGAAGCTGGAAAGAACCCAGATGCCCTTCAACAGAGGAATGGATACAGAAAATGTGGTACATCTACACAATGGAATATTACTCAGCTATCAAAAACAACGACTTTATGAAATTCGTAGGCAAATGGTTGGAACTGGAAAACATCATCCTGAGTGAGCTAACCCCAATCACAGAAAGACATATATGGTATGCACTCATTGATAAGTGGCTATTAGCCCAAATCCTTAATTACCCTAGATGCCTAGAACAAATGAAACTCAAGACGGATGATCAAAATGTGAATGCTTCACTCCTTTAAAAGGGGAACAAGAATACCCTTGGCAGGGAAGAGAGAGGCAAAGATTAAAACAGAGACTGAAGGAACACCCATTCAGAGTCTGCCCCACATGTGGCCCATACATATATAGCCACCCAATTAGACAAGATGGATGAAGCAAAGAAGTGCAGACCGACAGGAGCTGGATGTAGATCGCTCCTGAGAGACACAGCCAGAATACAACAAATACAGAGGCGAATGCCAGCAGCAAACCACTGAACTGAGAATAGGACTCCCGTTGAAGGAATCAGAGAAAGAACTGGAAGAGCTTGAAGGGGCTCGAGACTCCATATGTACAACAATGCCAAGCAACCAGAGCTTCCAGGGACTAAGCCCCTACCCAAAGACTATACATGGACTGACCCTGGACTCTGACCTCATAGGTAGCAATGCATATCCTAGTAAGAGCACCAGTGGAAGGGGAAGCCCTGGGTCCTGCTAAGACTGAACCCCCAGTGAACTTGACTGGTGGGGGGAGGGCGGCAATGGGGGGAGGGTTGGGAGGGGAACGCCCATAAGGAAGGGGAGGGGGGAGGGGGATGTTTGCCCGGATACCGGGAAAGGGAATAACACTTGTTGAAATGTATATAAGAAATACTCAAGTTAATAAAAAAAAAAAAGAGAGAGAAGAAAGTCTAGGTAATAATATCTGAAATTACTTCGCCTTGCATTATACTCAATAAAAATATGAGAATATGCAAAAAAAAGATTTAGGATTTAGTGCTCATGTATGAGAGAGTAAATTTTATGTGATATATATGTAATATATATGATGTATAATATATAAAATTACTTATATGATATATATATATATGTATGTATATATGAATAGTATTTCGTCCCTTAAAATGTCTGTGGCATTTTTAGTAAATGGACTTTATAGTTAGTAAAGTGAGTCAGACAAAGAAAGACAAGTCCACATCATCACATTCAATTGTGAAATCTAAAGAATCGAACTCTTGGAAACAGAGAGGTTACCAGAGACTGGGGAGAAGGGTGGAGCTCAACTTTCTTAGTATATTATAAAAAGAAGAAATATGGCAGAAATGTGGTAGCATTTAAAAAATAATAATTCATAATTTTAGTTTCTGGTTTCTTTCAGAGACATTGGTTTTTAAAAAAAAATCTGGGGAATAAGACATTATGGAGTTCTCAGCCTTAAATGGGCTATCTAGTCCACCCTCTCATTCCAAGTTTCAGGGATCACTGTAGAAGAGGGAGCAGAAATATTGCGAGAATCAGACGAAGTGGATGACTGGAGTAAACAGTGTGACCCAGACACAACAGGACGGTTGCACACATAAATTCATACCTACTGGGACTGCGTTCATGCCGAAGACCTGCACAAGATCAAGCCTGAAAAAAGCCCAGCAAAGAGGAGAGGCACAACCAGAAAGCTATTGACATTGATGGTTGCTGGAAAAAGGTAGAATCTTTTGTTTTCGGGAATGTGGCCCCTGAGAGGCTGCCCACATTGTGCACATATAGGCAGCACTATATAAATTCAGTAGGTTTAGAAAAAGACCACATAAAACTAAGAGAGAAGAGTGATTAAGGAATAGAGGAGAAAGTGGAGGGAAGAAATTGAGGGTAGATTTGGTCAAAATGCATTAGATGCATGTGCGAAATTCTCAGACAATAAAGGGAAATCAGTTTAAATAATCTGAGAGGGTGCTTTGGAGATAGCTGAGTCAGCAAAGTACTTGCTGTGTAAGCATGAGAATTTGGATTCCTCTCCCAAACACAATGTAAAATGCTGAATACAGTAGCAGCTACGGCACAGAAGAAGCAGACACAGGAGGATCCCTGGGACTCACTGGTCAGCCAGTCTAGAAGGCCCAGCAAGCTCTGTTCAGTGAGAGATCCTGTTTCAAAAAAATATGAAGATAGCCAACATTAATATCTGGCCTTCACATGCACATGCATATATACCCAAACACACACAGGAACATAACCATTGTCATTGTCGTCATCGCCGTCGTCATAATCATCATCATCATCATCATCATCATCATCATCTGAGGAGGAGGAGGAGGAGGAGGAGGAGGAGGAGGAGGAGGAGGAGGATCCAAGAAGGCTGGATAGTGGTGTTCAGTACTCATCTCTGCCACAAAAAGGGAATAGGAACTACAAAGGAACAATTGTATTTAACAGAGAGCTCTAAGTGGCAGGTATACCAGATGGCCTGGGAAGTCTGACTTACATTCTAAAGAGGAGATAGAGTTCATACAACAGGAAATCCCCATCAGCTTCCATCACCAGATACTAGTTGTCTTAATTGCAGATACACTCCATAGCCTTCACAAGCTATGAGCTTATGGAAGTGTGAAGGGCTATCTGAAGTCCGTGCAACTGCTCTACTCCAGAGCAGTAATTCAAGGACCTTTAGTCTAAACTGCAAACAAGATTCCCAGCTTTTACAGACTTTGTTGCCTGTGGAAGTTTGACTATCTGGAGTCCATGCAACTGCTCTATTCCAGAGAATTCAAGTTGAGCCCAGCTATTAGAGTGTGGTGCCATTAAAGGAATATAGATACTGAGAGTCTATCTGCCCTAGGAGACAGTAGCTGCTATATCTGTCCATCCATAGAGCCTCATAAATATTCCAACACACACACACACACACACACACATGCGCATGCACACACGCACACAGACACACACGTACACACACATGTGTGCAAAACTGTAACCCCTAAAACAACTATACACAGTAAACGATCTGTGACCCTGGCACACAACCCCATGAAGTGCCCTATACTCTAAGAAACAGATGGCTTTCACCAAACCAAGGGAATTGGCGTGCTCACCCCCTGGAACCTGAGGACTCAAAATAACTATTTTTTTCTCTCATTCCTGGTACATAAATGCCACCGTAATTCAAACTCCTCTGCAAGCCTAACATGACTTCTCAATGACCTGAACTCCAAAGCGTCATAACTGCTACCACCAAAGGTACCCTTAGTGTTAGTTTTTAAGATGTGAGGCCATGATAGTCACATGTGAGGCCCACATATCAAGCATCATAACTGTCATTACTATTACACATACTTCTAGAAGGTCTGTAGTCACACATGTGGAAGCTTATATCCCATCTAGTACCACGTCTATAGATACTTATGGTCTATATACTGTTAAGCACTTGCAGCTACCATGGACATTTATTATAGCTGAAGAAAGCAAGAAAAGGATAGGGTTCAATGCCCACTCGGCATTGCAGCAAAGCAGCTACTCAAGATGAGCTCACAAACTGTTGAAAGAAAGATGCTTTCCATATGAAAGCTATTCAATAACATCAGAAGAGACTGCCATTTTACCCGATGTTCAGAACTCAAATGTCTAGACAGAAGAAACTGAGGAGGGGAGTCTCATGCAGTCCAAGCTCTTGGGAGACTAAGAAAGAAAAGTTTCAAGTCTAATCTTAGCTTAGACCATAGAGCAAGTTCAAGTCTAGACAGGTCTATGCAGTGAGATTCTTCAGGAAGAAGTTGAAAATAGTCACAACAGAAGAGTTGGAAATAAGGGAAGAAGAGGAAGAGGATGGGAGAAAAAAGAAGAGGAGGGAGGACATCCTGAAAAAGCATCTAACAAACACCAATGTAAAGGAAATCTATAGAATGCCTGGAAAGGAATTAAAATAATTGTCCTAAGGAAACTCAATGATGTAGAAAAAAATTTAGACATAAAATTCAATGAAATGCATGGAGTCGGGGAAACCCAAATAAAATATTTTAAAGAATACACAAAAGTCTTTTAAAAAATGCAGACACTGTGGCTAAATACCTCAAAACCTAAATAAATACTGTAATTGAGAGCTTCAGTAAGCTAGATCTAACAAGAAAAATAATTTCAGAACTTGAACAAAGATCTTTTGAAATAATCCAGTCCGAGAAGTAAAGTAAAAGAATAAAAAGGAAAGGAAAAAAGACAGCCTTTAAGCCTCCTGGAACACCATTAAATAAACAAATATTTGCATGCTAGGAATTTGAGAAGAGAGGGGGGAAGTCACTGAAAAGCGATACAACAGAATAGCAGCTGAATAGCAGCTGAATCTCAACTCATAAAAGAGATATGGGCAGAGAAAAGACTGAAAGAGCTGAAGGGGCTTGAGACCCCATATGAACAACAATGCCAACCAACCAGAGCTTCCAGGGACTAACCCACTACCCAAAGACTATACATGACTGACCCTGGGCTCCAACTGCATAGGTAGCAATGAATAGCCTAGTAAGGGCACCAGTGGAAGGGGAAGCCCTTGGTCCTGCCAAGGCTGGACACCCAGTGAACGTGATTGTTGGGGGGAGAGCAGTAATGGGGGAAGGGTGGGGAGGGGAACACCCATATAGAAGGGGAGAGGGAAGGGTTAGGAAGATGTTGGCCTGGAAACCGGGAAAGGGAATAACATTTGAAATGTAAGTAAGAAATACCTAATTTAATAAAGATGGGGAAAAAAGAGATATGGGTTTATATATTAATAAAATCCAAAGGACCCAGACTCAACCACATTTTCAAATGCCAGACTTTTAAAAAAGAACTGTTAAAACTTCAGGACGAAAGCATCAGATCCCATGAAAGGAAATCTCCACCAGACAGCAGAAGATGCATTTACAGACATCACACAGCAAGAGGAGGCAAAAGTTATCTATCTAAAATCCTGAAAGAAAAATAACTGTCAGCTAAGGCTTAAAGCAAAGGAGAAATCAAATCTTTCCCAAATAAGCAAGAACTGAAGAAACATATCACCTGAAGAGAGGTCTTACAATAAATATTTAAAGAGGTTCATATTCGATCAAAAGGATGCTGTCTACCCTCATGAAGGCACACAAAAGAATAAAATACACTGGCAAAACAGACCTATAAGGGAAAAAAAAGGTAACTTTATCACTCAGGAACTACCAAACAAGGAAGAACAAGACACAAAGAAAGGAATACGTTTTAAAACATGAGTTTGTTATAGAATGGCAGGAGTAAGGTCCTTATTTACCAATAATAATATTGGGTATAAATGGATTAAATTCTTCAGTCAAATGTACAAATGCTCTAATGAATTTTTTAAGAACATTATTTAGAGCCTTGTCACATTTACACACAGTGCCAGCAGAAGAATCAAGAGACCAAAACAAGGAGAAAAACGAGAAATACGGAAACATCCTTAAAAGATTCTGACAAGATCTTTAAAATAGTTTCAAAAAGGCATAGAAAAGGTGAAGAAAATAGATAAAAAGATAATGTTGTCACAAAGATAGATTCTAAAGGCAATACTGAAAATATTTTGGCAATTTGGATCTTTTCAGAGATATCTGTTTGAATTATGTTTAGTTTTTATTGTTTGTTTTTGTTTTTTATTGAACTGACATTTTTTTCTGTTAAGTTTTTGGAGTTCCTAATGTATCCTGCATATCATTACTTCCTTATCAGATGGATAATTTGCCTGACTTCCATTGTCTCCTTTGTGTTGATGCTCAAGCATCTGAATTCAAAGCAACCCCATTTGTCTGATTTTTGCACTTAACTGCCCTTGCTTTGGGGTCTTACCCAGTTCTTTCATCACCTATGGCAATCCCTCCATCTCTTTCCCCTATGCTTCAATGTGGTGACCTTACTGTTTCAGATCTCACATTTAGTATTGGACCTATTTTGAATTCTTTTTAGTACGTGGTGACTACTAGGGTCTAGTTTCAGTTGCCTGCAGACGACTTCTAAAAAGCACTTTCTAAAAAGGCTTCTCTCTGTCATGCGTGCTCTTCATGGCTTTCTCAAAACTCCATTGGCCAACATGTGGGATTCCTTGCTGTCAATTACCATGCAGGAAAGCCCCAGAAGCACCACACGACACAAGTTGTTGCCATTGCTCTTGATTGCCAATCATATCTAGATGGCAAGACCCTGTTGCTGAAGACACTTTGGTGACAGGACATTGAGAAATCAAGCTAGAACTGGCCTAAAATTTTCTTCCCTACTAGCTAGACTTCATAGCACCAGAAAGAGCTTTGAGGGCCCTTTTGAAGAAAAGGTATCAATGATCTTACTCAGTGGAGACCCCTGAATGCTGCCAAACTCAACTACAGGCAAGATGTGCAATAATGGCAGGATGGTTATGAGGCAACTAACCTTTTCCTTTGTATTTGAGGATAGTTCCATAGTAGACAACTCATATCTGGTACTATAAAGGTGGTCAAATGCTCAGTAGACTGGTAGAGTGTAGGGATTGGGCAGGTGGTCGTGGGCCCTAGATGCTAAGGTCCAGAGGGAACTTACTACTGTTGTTCGGCTAAACTGACGGGTTGTCAGTGTGCTTTGTGAGTATTTATAACTACACTAACAGGTTAGTGCTGCTCTCAGCCTTGTCCAGAGAAGCTTTGTTTATGCACTGGGAAGTAGTTAACACAGCAATTCCCAACTGTCAAAGTGCTGAGAACAAATGACCATTGAATGCTCAGCATTAAATGGGACAGCTGTATCAACACCAGCTATCAGGGCTCAGGGACATTCAAAGAAGAGGGATGGAAACAATGTAAGAACCAGAAGATGGCAAAGAATGTTACTGAAATACTATCCCCTAGATGTGGCATGGCCATTGCACTCAGGAGCTCACTGCAGGTCTGCTGACCTGCACGCAATCAAATGAAGATCAGACAGCATTCCAGCAGACACACTAACTGAACCCAGTGGTTTACCAAAGACAAGCAAACAAAAAGATGGTGGAATTGAAGATGGCGAGGGATTTATGGGGGAGTGGGAGTAGGAGGGAGGGGGAGGAGTGATGGGATCCAGACATATAGAACACATGTATGAAAGTATCAAAGAGTAAACAAGACAGATCTAAGGGGCTGCAAATGAATGGATTTGTTTCTGTGTTCTGTATTCTAATCCATCGGCATTAGTGTTGATGCTTCTGGCAGCACCATGTTGTTACTATAGTTACTGTAGGTTCGAAGATGCTATTGAAATCATGGTAATAGGATGCTTCCTGCTCTACTCTTCATGCTCAGCACCACTTTGGTTATTTGGGCCCCTCTCTGGTTCCATATGAATCTTAGAATTCTTTTTCTCTGCAAACTATTACCAAAAAAAAATTGAAAAGAAAAGAAATCTGTCAAACTCATTCTTATCCTACTACTGAAACAGAAGTCATAAGAACAACAAAAGGAAAAGTGAAGATCAGTTGTCCTCACATACATAGATGGGAAACTTTTTTAAAAAGACTTATTTATTTATTCTATATGAGTACACTGTAGCTGTCTTCAGACACACCAGAAGAGGGCATCAGATCTCATTACAGATGGTTGTGAGCCACTATGTGGTTGCTGGGAGTTGAAGTCAGGACCTCTGGAAGAGCAGTCAGGGCTTTTAACCACTGAGCCATCTCTCCAGTCCTAGATGGGAAACTTAACAATGTCCAAGCAGCTGGTTATGGTGGTTCATAACTTTAATCTCAGTACTTGGGAGGCAGATGGATCTCAGTGAAGTCAAGGCCAGTCTGGTTTACATAGCAAGTTCCAGGACAGAAGGGCTTTATAGAGATACTCTTAAAAAATCTAAATAAATAAGTAAATATCACAAAACAATCAAAATCCAACAACACATCAAAAAAAATTTAAACAGCAGCATTATCAAGTGAGATTTATTTTAGGTATCCAAGATGGTTTGACATATTGTTATACAGGTCAAAAGAAACGTTAATATCATAGCTGAGCCAAAATTCAAACAGGCAATCTGGCCCTCAAGTCTAGTGTTTAAATATTGCAATATGCTTTGTCTGACTCTGAGAATTAAGAGAAGTTGATGGAATCCCCCAAATCAAACATATCTCAAGAAATAATTAAAAAGCATCCCCACCGAGCAGACTGTGATCCTTTCAGTGTAACCTGACCCTGCTCCTGTATGTCCAGTTGTCACCTGGCCCCTGGGTTTTATCTGATCAGAGTCAGTGCATCTGAAAGCTGTATTCCCAGGATGCCGCAGGAGAGTTGCATTTGTTTCATAGACAGACAACTGCAATCAAAATTCTGGCAAAACTCTCAGTCATCTCAGTCAGAGTTCAGGTTTCTCCTACTCAGGATTCTGTCCCTGTTTGTCCTGGGATTGCACAGTACCCAGTGCCTTAAACCATCCTACAGAGAATCAAACAGGCTCCATTCATCTGCCAGGACGATCCCTTTCCCTCACTCCCTACTCTCCTCATTGGACTTCCTTAGTTCTTTTGTAGAATCTTAGCTGACAGCAAATGCTTCCAGTGATATCCCAGGACAGACCAGTTACTATCTCACTGTTCTACGTCTCTTTCGCATTGGGAAAAACCATTCTTTCAAAGATCAAACCACAGGCTTGCAGCTTCTGGCCTCTGATATGTTGCTCCTATCATGTCTTTTAGAGACTATATTTGCCATAAGCCCATGTCACCATCTATTTTAATGATAGTGTTAACTAGTACTCTCCAGTTTGCAATCAACATAGACCATCTAAAATAGAATTTAATAAGTTTTACTAACAAGTTTCAACTCCGAAGATGAAAAGCCTAGTATCTGGGTTACTAGTACAGCATTCAGACCCACCAACTCTGATCAGATAGAACCCATGGGTCAGGTGACACTGGTCACATAGAAGCAGAATCAGGTCACACTGGGTCCAGTCCGACCCAGGCATTGCTGAGATCATCAGGCCTCACATCCCATTCCTACACTAACGCTTGAGGACCCAAGAGTCTCCAGAAAAGGCAATGTCTTTCATGAGTTTTGAATTTCAAATTATTATGTGTACTTTTTAAAAAAGCATTCTTTACTTTATATGTTTGAATGTTTGCTGTGTGTCTTGCATGCATATGATACACATACACATACACACATATAGATAGATAGATAGATAGATAGATAGATAGATAGATAGATAGATAGATGATAGATAGATAGATAGATAGATAGATAGATAGATAGATAGATAGATAGATAGACAGATAGATATAGATATAGTTATAGATATAGATATCATAAGTGCTGTACATTCAACTTTCAGATCTGATAGGGCAGCCTCCCCTGGAAACGTTATGCAGGTCCAGGGATCCGGTGTTGGCTGCACTTGCCTACACTCTCCTTCTGCCTCTCCAATGCTACACTGCCACCAGAGGTGACTCAGTGATCACTTCAGCTCCACAATGCATTTCAGGACAGTGAAAAAAGCCATGTCTAAGCTGTTTGGCTGAATCATACACATTTAAATGAATATCGGACTGAATTCAAATGTATCTTCACAAGTTCTAGCACTTTTTTTTTTACTTGAAGCAACTTCTTATGCTAGTCCAAGCTGTCAGTTGAAGATTGATAGATCACCCTAAGAAAATTTGACAAACTTCCTAACATCGGCAGCAGAGACAGGACCAGAACCCAGGTCTGTCCTGTCTCTCCACTGATCATAGTTTGGCTGGTTCCCCCAACACAGTACTCACTCCAGCTTAGAGCTCCCTGCTTGTTCATGAGAACACGAAGCTGGAATGATTACAACTCAGAGGCCTGTGTGAGCTGGGCTATGAACCTGCTTTCCCAGCCTGGCCTTTGGAGATTGTTCTTTCTAAAGAAAGACTGGCCATCAGTAGAGGCAGGGTGGTGGAGTAGGACTGGATGTCAGGTGACCTCTGACACTGACCTACCATATGAGGTTGGAGCAGACACTTGACCTTTTCCTTGGGGTGTGGTGCCCTGTGGCAGCCTCCAGCAGTTCTTGTCACAAGGTTGTCATCAATACCTAATTGTAATTAGCTGAATACGTGAGATGCTTTTTATTCCTCTTGTACCATGAAGCTATGGTGTTCAGTTCTTCCTGCTTTCCCTGCAGGAGAAACCTCAGTGGAGAGAATCCAGAGTCCTGTAAATGTCGGCTCAGGTGAGACGTGTCCTCAGACCCAACTTGAGAGATCACCTCTGTTTTCACAGCTCCGGCAGGGATCACTGCCTCTGTCTAGTGTGAACGCACTGTTTGTTTTCCTTCTTCTCTTTCTGTTTGCTGTTGGAAAAGTCCATTAGTGTTGAATGACATGGCTAAACCGTAAAGGAGAGAACAGTTGATGTGCTAATAATTCTTAGGTAAATACTATTTGTTATTGTCACCTCTAAGCTTTCCAGAGAGGTGGCACCATTCCTGGTCCTGGACTGGCTCTTTCACCAACCTGGAAAGGCAGGTTTGGAGAGAGAATCTTGAAAGGATTGGTGAGCGAGAGGAAGGAAGAGTATAATAAAGAAATAGGGTCACTGAAAGAGGTGCAGAGAGCAAACAAGAGAAAGGCCGGACTCGTGCACCTGCTCACTTACACGCTTGCTCACTTACACGCCTGCTCACTTACACACCTGCTCACTTGCACGCCTGCTCACTTGCACGCCTGCTCACTTGCACGCCTGCTCACTTGCACGCCTGCTCACTTACACACCAGCTCACATGCAAGCACAGCAGAGCAGAGGCGAGGCAAGAGCTGATGGAGCCTTTCCCAGGCTTCATCTCTGAGGCCTCTTCCTCAGAGACACCAGAGCTCTGCATTTGCCATGCCCTGGTGGCACTAATTCATAACCTCTAGCTCTCTATCAGCTCTTTTCAATCATTAACATGGTGGCCTTCCTGACTTGCTGTGTGGCAGAGGAGAGAAGTTGGCTGTGACACAGGGAGGCTTGATGTCAGCTGCATTAAAGTGGCACATCCTTATGATGCTATGTGTCAGGGATGGAAGGATTATGGTGTGACCAAGAAGAGTCACATTTGCCCCAGATTTATGGTTGGTAAAGAGAAGGGAATGTGGACTCCCCTCTTAGCTAACAGCAAAGACCAGAGAGTCCTATCAGAGTAAGGCCCTTCACTTACATGTTCAACAGACACTGATGGTGTCTGGCGCTTAGCTTACGGATACCCTAGTTCTGGGAAGGTGCTGGGATCAGGTCTCTTCTCTCTAATGACTTGTGGCCTAGCACTTAAGTAAAAGCTATAAATATAAAATAATGAATTGAAAATCGACTGAGCAGGTTGTACTTATGTATTTAGGAATATACACACAATATTCTCTGCATCCTAAGTCTCTCATAGATTCACAATGTACATCAACTTAGTAAGACTCTT